>NC_135215.1:5098775-5291275 GCF_052324685.1 Brachyhypopomus gauderio
GTCCACATCCATACATTATGCAATCATGGTTAATAAGAAATGTGGTATCTCTTGAACCCTGATAGCTGTGTTACTGTCACACATTGCACTTGTGTTGTTTCTCCCTCGTGTCACATGTCTGTGATGTAGATCACCTGCCTCTCAGGCTGAGGGGAGCAGAGGGAAGCTGCTCTGGGAGTCTGGAGGTTTACCATAACACTGTGTGGGGCTCCGTCTGTGGTGATCAGTGGGACATCAGGGATGCTGAGGTGGTCTGCAGACAGCTGGGCTGTGGGAAGGCACTGAGGGCTGATGGGGGTGCTGCCTCTGGTGCTGGTGAAGGGGTGATGTGGCTGAACAGAGTGAAGTGTAGAGGGGATGAGATTCACCTGTGGGACTGCAGTTATTCACTGAAGAACCACACCGACTGCTCCCACAAAGAGGACGCTGGAGTCACCTGTGCAGGTCAGAGGAGCCTGCAGACAAGTTTATGGATTCGGTTAACAGCTGATTTGACATTCAGTAGCTAACAATAAAAATTGTGCATGCAGTGTTTTCATTGATGTTCATTTAGTTTGTAGCTTAATTATACCTAGTTATGCATCTCTGGATGTTGAACTCAGTGGCGAGGGAAACACCTGTGCAGCACATCAATAAGTGATGTTGCTTTGAGCTGATACTTCAGTAGGAAAGGATTATGATTGGTCAGAGGTTTTATATCTTATCCTCTATTCTCACATCTCATCCTTGCACTTTTTTCATCTACCTAGAGGGAGGAGCTAAGTCATGAGGTAGAGGTGCAAAGAAATGAGAAAACACTTGAAATTAGAAGAACCTAGTAATTCAGTTCTGCCCTCCTACCTGATGTACAGCGCTGAATAGACCCCCTTATTAATTTATTAATAGAAGAAGATTCATTATTAATTATTATTTTATTAGTTATAGAAGTAGATCATTTATTAATTATTCAAGGATGTCATCCTTGGTTTATCAGTAGAATCAAACTCACAGAGACCAGCTGAAACATACTGAATATTGCAATAAAATCTTTATCATTATGAGTATCAACATCATCATTAATTACAGGAACAGTATCAAAAACAACAACAACAATAATAATAAAATTGATAACAATGGTTATGTTACCCTGATTGGTTTTCTCTTTCTAGACATGTATGCGCTCTCTGGTATTACAAGCAAAGTAACCATCATCGCAGGTCCTCTTTTCATTCTTGTAACTCATTTTTTCAAATGAAACTGTCATGAGATATAAAGTTTATTTTCTAAAAATCTCTGTCCAGTTGAAAAGTCAGAGATGACAATATCCAGTCTAACACCATCTCCACCAGTAGCCGTAGCTGCCCCCCCAGTCCAGCTGGTACTGGGAGTGCTGCTCTTCCTGGCCTTAGTGCTTGTTGTTGGGCTGGTTTACCAGAACAGAGTGCTCAGGAAAAGTAGGACACACACCATCTACAGTTTCAGACATTTTACATCATTAAATCTTCAGTCTCAGCAGTCTTCTGGAACCATGTCTCTGTGTGTCTTCACCTACAGTGCTCTCTAAGAGGAGACAGAAGACTCCTGAGGTAATCTATGAGGAAATCGACAACAGAGTCCTCACTAAAAGAACTCCTATCTCAGGTCAAAGGGGTAAGTGTTAGGGAAGTGTGCTGCTAATGTGCATGCAATCTTAGGGCGTACTCACACAAGGGTCTGTGATCTGGGCCCGGTTCCCTGCCGAAGCACGGTTCGTTTGACTAGTGTGATCGCCCTGAACCGTGCCCGGGCCCGGCCCAGTTAACCGTGCCCGGGCCCACTTGAAGAGGTCGGCCAGGGCACGATTCGCGTGGACTCGGGCACGGTTCGCTTCTAGTGTGAGCGCTATCTGTGCCCGGGCCCGCTTGGTGCCTCCTGTGATTGGTTCATTTTCCCGGAACTCAAACATGACGTCAGTGATGCGACACTCACGTGACAACATGGCGGCAAAGGGATTGTTGTGGTGTGTGGCAGAAGTTCAGTGTTTACTGGAAGTTTGGGCGAACAAAAGTATACAGCAACAACTGGATTCAACACACAAGATCGCAGAGATTTTTGTGTTAAAAAACAACAATCAATCGTTAACAATCGTTGTGTTAAATGATTGATAAATCTGTGCTTGCACCGTGTATCTGCACGCCCAAAACAACTCCAAAAATACAATAAAAATGTGTTATGCTTTTTTTTCCAAATAAAGTCGTGTTGATGATATAAGCGTGCTCGGGCGCGGCTTGGTAAAGGCAGTGTGAAGCCCCCCCGCACACAGCGAGCAACTAGCTGAGCAAACGGTCACACGTGCCCGTTTGCTCAGCTAGTTGCTCGCCGTGTGCGGACGCTTGAGACAGAATTCTCTGCCTCTTGAGCCTGTGACATTAGGCCAGAGGGGGAGTGGAGAGGGGGGATAACCGGGCCCCAGCACGAAACGAGCAAACCGTGCCTAGTGTGAGTACGCCCTTAGTGTGTTATGTATGCCACAGAGACCAAATGAGAGTGAGAGAAAGATAGTGTGTGTGTGTGTGTGTGTGTGTGTGTGTGTGTGTTTGTAAAACTGAATAAAGCCTTTTGTCACATAAGTAGAAACAAAGAAACAAACACAAAACACCAGATGAAGATTTTAATGAAACAAACAAATAACATAAAACATAAGTGGAACAGAAGAGGAAACATAATGACAATGACCAGCAATTAGTCAGAAACACAAAAGGCTTATAAAGGGATTAAAATATTTCTTTAACTCCCAGGTGGGGTAGTAGTGGGCATTATGCTAATCTAGGTTTGGGGCACAGAGAACCCCATGCATGCCTGGAACATTCTTCTCTAGCAGGGTCCTCCTTTACTGATGTAAGTGTAGTGACATGTCCTGTTGTGTTGATGGGACCCTCTAAGCTCAACAGCTAAGGTGGTATGGAAGCTGGTGTTCTATTGCCTCTCCAGGGCCACTACCTCATCGATCAGGCACAAGACAACTTGTCTTGTTTGCTATTCAGGGTGTAATAATGTCTCCCCTCTCTCTTGCTCTCTCTCTCTCTCGCTACTTCTTACCTGTTCTGTATCTACTTTCACTCTTTCTCTCAGTTCTTCTCCTCTTCTCACTCCTGTTCTCTGGTCAGTGTCTGAGTGCTATCACTTCTGTCTTCTCACGTTTTTTCTGTCATATACATTCCATTGTAATATTATTGTCACACGTGTTGTTATGAAGTATTTCCTTTGAGACATACAATTCCATGCTGTGACATGGGCAGCACAGAGGGAGTGAGACAGACCAGCTAGAGAATCTTTATTTTCCATGTTTGACTAGACTTCAAAAAACAAGCTGACGATGCAGCAGGAAGGTGCTGAATAACAGCGGTAGCACAGAGCGACATTAATAACACACAGAGCTGCTGTAACAGCTGAAGGGAGGGCGTCTCCGGCAGGAACAGCCGACGGCTCTAGTGCTCAGGAAGGCTGGAATGTAGAGCACACACAGCAGGGACCTGGGAGATTACATAGAGACTGAAGCAAAAGAACCTGAACAAGGAACAGGTGTAGGGGGTAAACTATTGTGTGTGCATGCGTGCGTGCATGCGTGCGTGCGGGAGGGAGGGAGGGAGGCAGGGAGGGATGGACGGACAGACGGGAGGCAGTGACATGGATGTTTAAAATTTTTGACTGATGCTTTTGTATCATCAGGTCATCCTATGTAAATTATGCAAACATGACATATTATTATGCAAACATATATATTATAATTTCCTTGTCTTCTGATTTGCCTGAAAATACTAGCACTGGTCATTTTTAACTGCTAGCTCCATATAGTGTTCAGAGAAGCTAAAAGCAACTGACTCTGAAGCATTGTGGGTCATTATGGGAAATGTAGTACATGTGGCAAGGTTTTAGTCAACAATGTTTTATGGCTTTTGCCCTCATAATTCTAGTGGGGCATGGAAATATTTTATTGATACTGGGGCACATTAAATTGTCTCTAGTGAAGCCCCTGGATTAATGTACTTGTCTGTTGTGTCTGTAAAAGTGCAGTCAACAAACATTCTATTTTTTTACAGCTACCCAGCTCATTATTATCCATATGAGATAGACGTTCATAATTTAACATTTCAGACATGATTACTCACTCATGATTACTCTGTTCACCTCTGACAGAACGTATCAACTCAAAGGTTCAGCACTCTGGTTATGAAGATGTTAATGACGAGCTTCTCTCAGGTAAAGGGGTTCATGCCACAGAGAAATATTAGAAATTGTAGATATTATAAAATAATTAATAAATCTTGGATGTTGTAACGCAGCTCGCGCTGCGGAGCGAGGGGACGGACACAAATGCTGAGAAAAGTGAGATTTATTCAAGGGAATACCATCATCATCGTCAGATAACCAGTCCAGGTTCAACACGGGAGGGCAGTCCGAAAAACAGGAATAGACAGGCATGATAACACAGGAGACACAAACCAGACAGGGAATAACAGAAAACAGGAACAAACGGGCGATAAGCAAACAACACTAGAACATACCATGATCAACCAGGAGAGAACAAAACAACCAAACATGCAAAACAACCAACGAAGGACAAGGGACACTCAGGGACTATAAATACACAGAACTTTAAACGAGGAACAGGTGATGGCAATGACACGGGGGCTTGGTGGACAATAGGGAATCACGGAGACAAACGAGCAGGGCGGGATAAACAGGCAAGGAACACAGACACGAGGGAATCCGGAGTGACAGCTAAGGGAGGGGTGCGAGGCCATACGTGACAGATGTTCATAGTCAGTGTTGTATTATCATGAATTTTAAACTTTTTAAAATTATTTGGTCAGAGTACTGTGCGTGCCACATATGGTACCTTTTGGACCTATTGGGTTTTGGAGATTATTCTCATATAGGATTGGCTTTCGATGCAACATTTATTCATTAATTTATTCAATTAACTTTTTCTTTCAATTACAGCAAAATCTGTCAATGAAGAAAAGACTGAAAATTATGATGATGCTGTCAGCAGCAATGGCCCAACAAGTATGTTTAATTCATCACTTCACTTAAATTAAAGAGATGATGGCTAAAATTACTGTATTAAATACCTGTTTTTTATTGTGATATTAGGTGACACGAGGACAGAAAACACACTAGAGAGTTATGATGATGTCATACCTGGACAGTCACCTGATAGTGTAGCACGTATGTTTGAATATAACCACCTCACATCTGGAAAATGTAGTTCTGCCAATAACTTCATGACTCACATTACTGCCCAAATATATTATATTCAGCCATTGTACAACTTCAACATTTGTGCAGTTTCATCCTGTTACATTGTGTGCATCAACTATTTTTGTTAAACTATACCTTTTGATTTTAACATTACTCTGTTGATCTTAAACACAATAAGGACAAGGACTATAATAAATACTGTCACTGATGTCTGATCATATTTATCTCTATAGAGACAGATTATGTGGTAGAGACAGACGATGATGCCATAACTCTTGAATCAAACTCACATGTTACATCAGGTTGGTTTCATGTTTCTCTTGCAATGATAAAAGATTTCTTAGCAGAGGAATCAACACATTAATAATGTCAGACATGTTCCTTATTGACATTAATGGTATAATAATAACATTAATAATGTCAGATGTGTTCCTCATTGACATTAATGGTATAGTAATAACACATTAATAGTCAGATGTGTTCCTCATTGATGTTAATGGTATAATGATAACACATTAATAATGTCAGATGTGTTCCTCATTGACATTAATGGTATAGTAATAACATATTAATAGTCAGATGTGTTCCTCATTGATGTTAATGGTATAATGATAACACATTAATAATGTCAGATGTGTTCCTCATTGGCATAAATAGTATAATAATAACACATTGATAATGTCAGACATGTTCCTCATTGACATTAATTGTATTCTTGTCTACATGTGCTGCCTTGGCTCTCACCCCAGAGGACTATGATGATGTCATGTCCCCTGGACAAGACTCAGGAGGTGGTCCAGGTGAGAATTACCATTTACTTAACAGTAGTGAATAAAATGTCCTTCAAGGTCATCTTAACATATAGTGAAACATTTGATTACAGCTGCATAATATGTAATATGATATTTTGTGATTGTTGGTTATTTTCACAATCTTGACCCAGTGCTTATGTTCCAGAAAGCCAATTAGCCCCCTCATAAGTCACAGGAATTTTATGCAAAAAATGATCTTATCTGGAGGAACACATCTGACATTATTAATGTTATTATTATACCATTAATGTCAATAAGGAACATGTCTGACATTATTAATGTGTTGATTCTTCTGCTAAGAAATCTTTTATCATTGCAAGAGAAACCATGAAATCAACCTGATGTAACATGTGAGTTTGATTCAAGAGTTATGGCATAATTGTCGGTCTCTACCACATCATCTGTCTCTATAGAGATAAATATGATCAGACATCAGTGACAGTCCTTATTGTAGTCCTTGTCCTTATTGTGTTTAAGTTCATTTCAAAATAAAAGCACACAGAGGAAACAAAGACACAAACCAAACCAAAACAGTGGGGTTGTAGACAGGAACAATAACAACATTAATAATGTCAGACGTGTTCCTAATTGACATTAATGATATAATAATAACACATTAATAAACTCAGACGTATTCCTCATTGACATTAATGATATAGTAGTAACACATTAATAATGACAGACATGTTCCTCATTGATGTTAATGGAAAAGTAACAACACATTAATAGTCAGACATGTTCCTCATTGATGTTAATGGTATAATACCATATTAATAATGTCAGATGTGTTCCTCATTGGCATTAATGGTATAATAATAACACACTGATAATGTCAGACATTATCCTCATTGACATTAATTGTATTCTTGTCTACATGTGCTGCCTTGGCTCTCATCCCAGAAGACTATGATGATGTCATCTCCCCTGGACAAGAATCAGGAGGTGGTCCAGGTGAGAATCACCATTTACTGAAAGGTAGTGAATAAAATGTCCATCAAGGTCATCTTTACATATAGTGAAATTTGATTACAGCTGCATAATATGTAATATGATATTTTGTGATGGTTGATTATTTTCACAATTTTGACCCAGTGCTTATGTTCCAGAAAGCCAATTATCCCTCTCATAAGTCACAGGAGTTTTCTCAGTATGTGTTATGCAAAAAACAAACTTATTTGAAACATTCTAGACATGTTTTCTGTGTTTTGAAGAATCCTCAGATTCACCAATTGTAATTGGCAGAATGCCAAGGGAATAGTGCCTTTTTTACTTTCACTTTATTTAAACAAGGAACACAACACAAAATGATGGGCAAGTCAGGACAATGACTGACAAGGAACACGACACAAACACACACATAAATACATCGATGTTAACCGAACACATGTACATGTACAATACTGTACATAATGCTGATGAGACAAAAGACAGTTGGAATGAATAACACTGACAAACACACAAATGAGCACAAACATACATGCGAAGGTATATGCAAATGTAAAAACAGATCAGTCTGAACGAGTTGTGAGGGGCAGCCAGAAGCAAATATAAAAACCATAAATAATGTACATTTTAAAAACGTCATATACATACCAACATATACCGTCTGTTTATATGTGTGTTTTGTTACATTCCAAGGCATATTGCAGTTCGAACATACATGATTTTTTTTTTCCAGAACAATATTTAGTGAGATCAATTTGCAAATCAAAATTGGTGTATTTACTCTTGTTCTTTCACTTACAGACCATGATAATAACCTGTAAGACATAAAAGAAATTCTTCAGATTGAGGAGACCTCATGATGGAAAGTGCTTTTGCTCAAGAAATTCTGTTTGCTCTCTTGAAACTCAAATAGTGATTAGATTCTATCAAATATGTGTAATGTCCTGCTGTACCCTTTTGCCAGAAACCATTTTTTAATTATTATTTGTAAGCATTGAAACATCATAGCAATACATTTTAATCCTTTTTTATGCATACATTAAGTACATAAAGTTGAGCGTGGTTGCAGGTCTAAGTGAATTCATCACGTGATACAGCCTTTTCTTGCATTTATTGCAGACACTCTTATCAAGCACAGACTACACATACATCAGTTTGACAGTACATGTGCTCTCTGGAAATTTAACTCATGACCTTTGTTTTATTAACACCATGCTTAGGGTGACCAGATCTGAGAAGGTGATAAAGAGGAAACCTCAGACGAGCAGAGTAGGGGAGGGCGTGACTACTTGTGAACTAAATGCTTCAAAATGCTATGTAAGCTCTAGTAAAACAAAACTCCACCCAGACATTTTTTAAAGTCTCAAAAAGAGGACATTTCCAAGTAAATGAAGACGTCTGGTCACCCTAACCATTAAGACAAAGCTTTCTTATACACAATTAGTCAGGATATAGATTATTCTGTCCTGGTTTTGTATTGCATACATTTTTTGTATAGGCCTACCCCAAAATCACCAGCGTTAAAGGATGAATCCGTAGATGCCTTGATTTGCCTCCATGTCAGCGAATACTTTGTAATGAATAAAGTATTATTGCATAATTACGAATGGGTTTTGATTCTGCTTTTTTAACGCCTGAATCTCATGTGTTTTGATTTGCATGTCTATTTCAACCTCAAAGATTCATATTGAATGTGAAGTATTGCCAAGCTTTAGTAAAGCATTATCCAGCCATACTTGTCTCTCTGGCCTTCGGTACTTACCTGAGCCTTCAGTATATTTACTTGCCTGTCAATCAGATTCTGAGTCTTGTTTGTCACTGGTGCTTTTGCTGTGTGTCTGTGTTTGCCTACTCTGGTACTCTGTCTCTGCCTAGTTGTAAGTTTTGCCTCGTCGTGCCCTTTAGTTAAGTTTGCCAATAACATGTATTCTTTGCTCTGTGAATGGATCTATCTCAAGACCCTCCGTTAGAACGTTTCCCATCTGATCCCATATAAAAAATAACGAAAAATCACCCAGAGAATTTAATTACAGACATTAATATACATTTTAAAATTCTCACTCTTACTTACAGAGCGCTGCATGACCAGGCTCAACTGTATCTAACCGAGTTACTTAAGCCTCATGTAGCCACACGTTGTCTTAGGTCAATCAACTTAGGTTTGTTGTCGGTTCCTCGCTCCCGCTTAAAAACTCGTGGGGACCGAGCATTTGTAATTACTGCACCAACTCTTTGCCAAAGTTCCTAAGAGATGCTGAGTAGGTTGAGTCATTTAAAAGGCAATTAAAGACCTACCTTTTTAAATTGGCTTTTGGTAATTTACCATAATTGTATTTCATTTTATTGCCTTGCTGCTTGTTTTATTGTTTTATGAGCTGTTTTGTGTAAAGCACTTTGTGACTGTTGTCTAAGATAAGTGCTATATAAATAAATTTTACTTACTTTTTACTTAATATCAGTACAGACGATAACAAACCTCCGTAATGAAACGGGTAATAAATCAACGAATAAATGAGTATAAACTCGACTGTAAAGAAAACACGGGAGTATGACATTATTTCACTGCCAAAAGTCGAGAGCACATTTTTTAAGTGCGAAAGCCTGATTCACGCAGCACTCACGGATTTTCTTTGTTCTCGCGCAAAATATAAATGTGCTCTCTCATATTTACTCAGCTCTTGCTCAGATTCGCTTTGCTCCACCACAGAACCGCTCGCGCTCTACTCTTGTGGTTTACTGGAGCGTGCGTGTACACTCAAACCCTTCCCGCGTGCTCGCGAATCTCGCGCTCGGAATTCACTGAAAACAGCCGATCAGAAAGCAGTAACGGATTTTGACCAATGACATTGTTCCTGCTGCTCCTCTACATTCTCATTGGTTGGGAAAGGCGCGATGTACACATTTGTAGCTGGCTTCACCATGGATCAACAGAGTCAACGAACTCAGGTACTGCTATTAATTGCTTAAATATATTTTTTATTTACTTATTTTGTAATATGTTATATCATTATGTTACAGTCACACTTTTCACTTAGAAATAATGCTTTGTATGAACGCAAAATGAAGCTTTGTATTTTCTGTCAGCTAGCAACAGTCAGCAAGTCGTTTCACCAGTATGCAGTGACTTTTTCATCAACATTATTTAATCACATTTAAAATAGTTTTATTAGATACGCGCACACACATGCGGAGCCACCGCAATTACGTCATTTTCGCTCCCCGGACCCTCGCGACGCGTCAAGTATAAACCAGGCTTAAAACATGTGCACGTGTCAATATGGGGGTGTGTGTGTAGGGAGGGCACAAAAATATTCTTATCTACTAAAGGGGGGCACGGCAGAAAAAGTTTAGGAACCACTGCTGTAGGGACTTGGATATCCCCGCATGATAATGATTGAGCCGCGGCCATTTTTCTCCGGTCGCACTGTCTAAGTGAAATCAGTGATCGCAAGCACGCTGTAAATAAATCGCTGTTTTCATCGGTTTGTAGGAGGTTCTTACCAGAGTTTTGGTAATATGATGTAATTGAATGAGCGCTTTCTCTCATCCCGTTAAAAGAATTCGCATTTCGCGCTTCTGTTTCTTTTTGAGCCTGCTTGAAATTTAACTTCACGTTTGAATCATTCAAAAACATTGTGGGACTGTTCAAAAGATATTAATAGATAAGTAGACCGTTACATTATATTCTTGTTTATTGTTTCCTTAAGTTTTATCCCAGTCTGTACAGTTTAAGGTAGTTTTTTAAGGGTCCCAAGACAATGTGTCGGTCCGATGAACCATGGTAACCATGGTAACCTATCGCCACCTATCGTTTCGGAGAACACTGCAGTGAAGCTCACTAATATTTACAATATTTACATTTTCACAATGCTAATATTTACAATGTGGCCAGGTGTAGAAGGAGGGAATCACACAAACCAGACAGCTCTAAGATTAATGTGGGGCTTTTATTTCCTGACTGATCCCCAAAAGGAAACAGCATTAACTTTGTTTGATTTGAATATTTAAATTAACAACTAAAATTAACAAGCACCTCGGGACAAAAAAAGAAAGACAACAGTAGTGGACTGTTCATTCAAAAAATTACAGACAACCTCTTTAACGGAAGGACACACTCCAGTGGACAGTCTTATCTCCCCTCTAAATCAAACAAAGATACATCTATATCAATAAAACTCATTTTTACATTGTTACCACATAAACATTTAATAAAACTTTGTTGAAACACTTACGCCGACACACTACTTCACGTTTTACAGAGAGGCGGTTGGTGATACTTATCAACGTCTCTGTCCGTTACAGTTTCAGTTAGGCTCTCATGCTGGGTGACGTCATACGTGCAATTTCTTACATGCACGAGAAACTGGCCTATACTACCTCTCAACAGTGCCACCTATTGGATACTTAAAATAGCATACGAGGCAAAGGAGAGAACGATGACCATTTCATATGGAAATAATAACTTTATTATTCACCTGGCTACAAAAATATATACTTAAAATAAACTGGTTTTGGAAAGCCTCTGTAGGGTGTTTCCCCTACCCCCAGCACACCTAACTCAATAACAACCCCTTCATGACTCGCAGTGAGGAACCAAGAAAACACTAAAATGTGCAGGGCAGGGTTTACTCCAGGAAAAGGTTGAAAAGTGATGGCTTACATTAAATGTATAAGGCCACAGAACATTCCTGTCTTAATGATTGACTTTAAGGTGTTACGGTGACAGCTCCGGACCCTTCCCTGTGGGCGTGCGGCTACGTTGTCTGCGTGTCGTTATGTCCATGTATGTACTTCCGTGGGTGTGGGTTGTCCGTGAGCGTGTTCGTAGTCTCACCTGTGCCTTGTCTCGAGATCACGAGGGTATGAGTTAATCACATATTTAATGTGCATTCGCGCAGTGTCTTGTGCTCGTCTTTGTCTAAAGTTCCGTGCCTGAGTGAGTTTGATGTGAATGTGCTTGCGCTCCGCACCCAGCTTAACCGTGTTGTGTGAAGTGTGTGTGATTAATTAAAACGTTTTGTGTTGCACCTTGCGGCGCTCGTCGTGCCTCCTTCCTACGAGCGTCATATAAGGTATACCTTCAGTGTAAGTATTTCTGATAAAGTGATGTTAGTGTTTATGACAGGGCTGTAACAAGGTTCATCTTTTGACAATCTTGAGAATACAACTAGGGGTGTATTCAACTAAGGATTTTCATAGTCGAAACTGATTAGTCAGCTTTTCCCTTTGGTCGACTAATAGTCGAATCGGGTTTATTATTATTATATAATATTATATATTATATTATATAATATTATTATTATTATTTTTTTAGAGCACCTTAAACGGGATCCCGTTCTCATTCAGGACTTTTTTCCTCTTCAACGTAAATACCTAAAACACTCAGATAAATGAATAAACATGTTAGGTTGGCTTTATTCAGCTTTTATTTATTTACTTATTTGTTTTTTAAACGTTAGAGAACGTTAACCGTCAGTGCGCATTGCGCATATCGAACTGTCAGACAGGCACTGTGTGTCACGTATGGCTACGCCCCCTCTCCTAGCTGTCACTCTGGGTTCCCTCGTGTCTGTTTTCCTCGCCCATTGATCCCGCCCTGCTCGTTTGTTTTGGTAATTCCCATTGTCTGCCACGCCCCTGTCGTCATTGTTATCACCTGTTCCCAGTTAAGTTCTGTGTATATTAGTCCCTGTGTGTCTCATGTCTGTATCGGTTGTTCAGTGTCCATGAACCGTAAGTTTGCTGCTCTGTCTTTTGTGTGCTCTGTACTAGGTTGTTCTAGTTTGTATGCGTTTTCCAGTGTTTGGTTTTGATTATTCGTTCGTCGTCTTGGTGCCTTGTTTATTCCTTGCATCGTTATGCCTGTCTACATTTCTTGTTCTGATTGCCCACCCGTTATGACCCCTGCCTGCTACTACGACTCTGCCTATGGAATTCCATTTAATAAATCTCTCCTCAGCGTTTGTGTCCGCCTCCCTGCTCTGTGCTACGCAGAACGTTACACTGTGCAAAATGTCAAAAATATTTTAAATAAAATATGCCTGCCTGAAAATATAAAAAATTGCCACACAACAGCAAAAACATACAAGGAAAGGTTCAAGTAACGGGGTTTAAAAGCAAACAACAACAAAAAATGTTTACAGACCTACTTGCTGAGACGACACGACTGAAACGACAAACGTTTTTTTTCGCCTTACGAAAAATGGTATGCAATGTTGGTTGTTGTAGTGCGAAATGAAAAACGTTGATGACATAACTTGCACTTTACTTTGTTTGATTAATCTTTATGTTTTTCAAAATACTTTTGAAGTTTTTTAGTAGCCATTATAATTTTGGCAGATGCTGCGCATATTCTGTAGCGTGTTCAGCTCCGCTCGTTTGGATTGTGCAACAGCAGGGTGTGATTTATTAATGTGCAGTAAGGAAGATGCCTACTGTTAATGCGCAAACATAATTTTAAAATATTTATTAACAGAAATTAGGACGATTTAATTTGACAAAAGGCTATATATAACGAAAACAAAGACATTTCATGTAACAACTAATGCTTAGCTGCATCCTTGGGCACCCCCATGCAGTTAGAATGGTACATTCGACTATGACGTTCATAGTCGACTAGGGGGTATAGTCGACTATAGTCGAATCAGCGACTATTGCAGGTCACCCCTAAATACAACAATTACAGAGCTTTTTCATTGAATACAGTGTCTAAGCACTAAGTGCTGCAATTTCATACTGTAAATAATTCTAAATGTTTAGACCACAGATTATGATTCCCACACAAATTTAGTTTTCTCATACAGGTTTTGTCTTTCATACAGGTCACAGGACTTTTGACTGACCATTACCCAAAACTTTCCAAGTTATCTGGTGGGTGGGGTGCGCGATGCAGATCTGCGCGATGCAGAGAAGGGAGGCGGACACAAACGCTGAGGAGAGCGAGATTTATTAAATGAAATTCCATAACAGGCGTGATAACAGGCACAGGTCATATCAGGAGGGCAGTCCATACAGGAAATATACACAGGCATACTTGGACAGGGAAACTAAGCACGACGGTGAAAACACAGAAAAGGCAGATAAACACGGAATACGGAAAACACAAAGAGCAAACTCACGAACGGCATCAAAACAGCAAACAGGAATGAACAAACAACTGATTACATGATAATGATTGAGCCGCGGCCATTTTTCTCCGGTCGCACTGTCTAAGTGAAATCAGTGATCGCAAGCACGCTGTAAATAAATCGCTGTTTTCATCGGTTTGTAGGAGGTTCTTACCAGAGTTTTGGTAATATGATGTAATTGAATGAGCGCTTTCTCTCATCCCGTTAAAAGAATTCGCATTTCGCGCTTCTGTTTCTTTTTGAGCCTGCTTGAAATTTAACTTCACGTTTGAATCATTCAAAAACATTGTGGGACTGTTCAAAAGATATTAATAGATAAGTAGACCGTTACATTATATTCTTGTTTATTGTTTCCTTAAGTTTTATCCCAGTCTGTACAGTTTAAGGTAGTTTTTTAAGGGTCCCAAGACAATGTGTCGGTCCGATGAACCATGGTAACCATGGTAACCTATCGCCACCTATCGTTTCGGAGAACACTGCAGTGAAGCTCACTAATATTTACAATATTTACATTTTCACAATGCTAATATTTACAATGTGGCCAGGTGTAGAAGGAGGGAATCACACAAACCAGACAGCTCTAAGATTAATGTGGGGCTTTTATTTCCTGACTGATCCCCAAAAGGAAACAGCATTAACTTTGTTTGATTTGAATATTTAAATTAACAACTAAAATTAACAAGCACCTCGGGACAAAAAAAGAAAGACAACAGTAGTGGACTGTTCATTCAAAAAATTACAGACAACCTCTTTAACGGAAGGACACACTCCAGTGGACAGTCTTATCTCCCCTCTAAATCAAACAAAGATACATCTATATCAATAAAACTCATTTTTACATTGTTACCACATAAACATTTAATAAAACTTTGTTGAAACACTTACGCCGACACACTACTTCACGTTTTACAGAGAGGCGGTTGGTGATACTTATCAACGTCTCTGTCCGTTACAGTTTCAGTTAGGCTCTCATGCTGGGTGACGTCATACGTGCAATTTCTTACATGCACGAGAAACTGGCCTATACTACCTCTCAACAGTGCCACCTATTGGATACTTAAAATAGCATACGAGGCAAAGGAGAGAACGATGACCATTTCATATGGAAATAATAACTTTATTATTCACCTGGCTACAAAAATATATACTTAAAATAAACTGGTTTTGGAAAGCCTCTGTAGGGTGTTTCCCCTACCCCCAGCACACCTAACTCAATAACAACCCCTTCATGACTCGCAGTGAGGAACCAAGAAAACACTAAAATGTGCAGGGCAGGGTTTACTCCAGGAAAAGGTTGAAAAGTGATGGCTTACATTAAATGTATAAGGCCACAGAACATTCCTGTCTTAATGATTGACTTTAAGGTGTTACGGTGACAGCTCCGGACCCTTCCCTGTGGGCGTGCGGCTACGTTGTCTGCGTGTCGTTATGTCCATGTATGTACTTCCGTGGGTGTGGGTTGTCCGTGAGCGTGTTCGTAGTCTCACCTGTGCCTTGTCTCGAGATCACGAGGGTATGAGTTAATCACATATTTAATGTGCATTCGCGCAGTGTCTTGTGCTCGTCTTTGTCTAAAGTTCCGTGCCTGAGTGAGTTTGATGTGAATGTGCTTGCGCTCCGCACCCAGCTTAACCGTGTTGTGTGAAGTGTGTGTGATTAATTAAAACGTTTTGTGTTGCACCTTGCGGCGCTCGTCGTGCCTCCTTCCTACGAGCGTCATATAAGGTATACCTTCAGTGTAAGTATTTCTGATAAAGTGATGTTAGTGTTTATGACAGGGCTGTAACAAGGTTCATCTTTTGACAATCTTGAGAATACAACTAGGGGTGTATTCAACTAAGGATTTTCATAGTCGAAACTGATTAGTCAGCTTTTCCCTTTGGTCGACTAATAGTCGAATCGGGTTTATTATTATTATATAATATTATATATTATATTATATAATATTATTATTATTATTTTTTTAGAGCACCTTAAACGGGATCCCGTTCTCATTCAGGACTTTTTTCCTCTTCAACGTAAATACCTAAAACACTCAGATAAATGAATAAACATGTTAGGTTGGCTTTATTCAGCTTTTATTTATTTACTTATTTGTTTTTTAAACGTTAGAGAACGTTAACCGTCAGTGCGCATTGCGCATATCGAACTGTCAGACAGGCACTGTGTGTCACGTATGGCTACGCCCCCTCTCCTAGCTGTCACTCTGGGTTCCCTCGTGTCTGTTTTCCTCGCCCATTGATCCCGCCCTGCTCGTTTGTTTTGGTAATTCCCATTGTCTGCCACGCCCCTGTCGTCATTGTTATCACCTGTTCCCAGTTAAGTTCTGTGTATATTAGTCCCTGTGTGTCTCATGTCTGTATCGGTTGTTCAGTGTCCATGAACCGTAAGTTTGCTGCTCTGTCTTTTGTGTGCTCTGTACTAGGTTGTTCTAGTTTGTATGCGTTTTCCAGTGTTTGGTTTTGATTATTCGTTCGTCGTCTTGGTGCCTTGTTTATTCCTTGCATCGTTATGCCTGTCTACATTTCTTGTTCTGATTGCCCACCCGTTATGACCCCTGCCTGCTACTACGACTCTGCCTATGGAATTCCATTTAATAAATCTCTCCTCAGCGTTTGTGTCCGCCTCCCTGCTCTGTGCTACGCAGAACGTTACACTGTGCAAAATGTCAAAAATATTTTAAATAAAATATGCCTGCCTGAAAATATAAAAAATTGCCACACAACAGCAAAAACATACAAGGAAAGGTTCAAGTAACGGGGTTTAAAAGCAAACAACAACAAAAAATGTTTACAGACCTACTTGCTGAGACGACACGACTGAAACGACAAACGTTTTTTTTCGCCTTACGAAAAATGGTATGCAATGTTGGTTGTTGTAGTGCGAAATGAAAAACGTTGATGACATAACTTGCACTTTACTTTGTTTGATTAATCTTTATGTTTTTCAAAATACTTTTGAAGTTTTTTAGTAGCCATTATAATTTTGGCAGATGCTGCGCATATTCTGTAGCGTGTTCAGCTCCGCTCGTTTGGATTGTGCAACAGCAGGGTGTGATTTATTAATGTGCAGTAAGGAAGATGCCTACTGTTAATGCGCAAACATAATTTTAAAATATTTATTAACAGAAATTAGGACGATTTAATTTGACAAAAGGCTATATATAACGAAAACAAAGACATTTCATGTAACAACTAATGCTTAGCTGCATCCTTGGGCACCCCCATGCAGTTAGAATGGTACATTCGACTATGACGTTCATAGTCGACTAGGGGGTATAGTCGACTATAGTCGAATCAGCGACTATTGCAGGTCACCCCTAAATACAACAATTACAGAGCTTTTTCATTGAATACAGTGTCTAAGCACTAAGTGCTGCAATTTCATACTGTAAATAATTCTAAATGTTTAGACCACAGATTATGATTCCCACACAAATTTAGTTTTCTCATACAGGTTTTGTCTTTCATACAGGTCACAGGACTTTTGACTGACCATTACCCAAAACTTTCCAAGTTATCTGGTGGGTGGGGTGCGCGATGCAGATCTGCGCGATGCAGAGAAGGGAGGCGGACACAAACGCTGAGGAGAGCGAGATTTATTAAATGAAATTCCATAACAGGCGTGATAACAGGCACAGGTCATATCAGGAGGGCAGTCCATACAGGAAATATACACAGGCATACTTGGACAGGGAAACTAAGCACGACGGTGAAAACACAGAAAAGGCAGATAAACACGGAATACGGAAAACACAAAGAGCAAACTCACGAACGGCATCAAAACAGCAAACAGGAATGAACAAACAACTGAATGAACAAAACAACCGATCCAGACATGGGAGACACAGGGACTAATATACATTGAACTAAACTAGGACCAGGTGACAACACTGATGACAAGGGCGTGGAAGACAATGGGAAACCATGGAGACAGACGAGCAGGGCGGGATCCAGGAGCAGGGAACAACACAGACATAAGGGAACAGGGAAACCGGAGTGACAGCTAGGAGAGGGGGCGTAGCCCTACGTGACAGGTGGCTTCTGCACAAGGCCCTTGGTAATGTAGACTGTAAAACAATTTAGGAGGTCAGATGCTTTTTATAACATTTTAAATTTCATTCTTTTAATGATGTTGCCCCTCATAGGTGGATCAGGACAACGGAAACTTATAGTAGTCCCCCCAGAAGCTGAGGGTTATAATACTCAGTATTTGAGATCTGTGAGTGGAGGGGGTAAGAACACAATGTACATAGTTCCTCTCCAGGAGGAACTACACACATTGCCTCTTCCTGTGGAAGCACAGGAATTCCAGAAGATGCCAAAGGCTACCTGTCAAGCCTGTAGGATGTCTATGCCATTGCAAGTTTTGGCTGTGCATATCAAATCATGCTGCACTTGGTGGGTGTGGGTGTGTGTGTTTGTTTTCTGTGCAGGAGCTCTTCAGACCGGAGCCCCATGGTCCCCAAACATCCGGGGGCCCCAGCCCTCTAGGGAGGGGCTCTTCACGACCGGGCTCCGGTCACCCCACAACATAAGGGGGCTCCTGCCAGCTGGAGACCCCCACAAGGTCCAGGAACGCCATGATCCACCGCCAGGGAGAAGCACCTGCACATAAAACACAAATGCACACACACCCACACACACCAACACAAAAACGTGCACTTCCCTGATCCCCCCTACAATGGGGGAGGGGTCTCCGTCTCAGCAGGGGACTTCCACCGGCTCAGGAGAACCCCCCACGTTCCTGGTCAGGGCCTCCCTCAGGAGCGACGCCCTCCGTGCCACTCCCCGTGGCACGAGACCATCACTGGTCCACCCCCAACACACACTCAAGGGGGAGGAGCATGTGTGGAATTACATACAACATTTCACAGACACGCGAGAACACACACAGGCAAAGACTTGACAAACAAAAAACGGTGTACAAACAATGAACGAACGGGACCCACACATGCGCGCTCGGTAATTTTGTGACGTGCCGCTCAGGTTCGCAGTCGCTCCCCCACACAAAACACAAGACGACAGGCGAGCGAGGCGACAGTGACGAGCGGCACCCGCGTCACACACGAAACACTAAACATATAACACCAGGAGCACGCACACTGATCCACACGCCCGTTCACATGCACACTTTACCCACACAACATGAAGAGTATTACAGGGAAGACGCCCTGGTCCTCGCCATGCCACACACAAAACAAACGCACGGCGAAACTCTTCCAACAAACAAACAACGGACGTGAAGAGCTGTCTCAGGGCAGACTGCCCTGGTCCTCTCCGTGCTACACACACACACACACACACACACACAACACAAAAGCACGGCAGACACTTACCACGAGACATGACCACGAGACATGACCACGAACGAAGGAGAAAGAAAAGGAGACTGGCGGCTTCCGAAAGTGGCTGGTTATTCTGTGACGGGTAGGGTGAGCGAAAATAAATGGAAGCGATCACGCCAAGTCTCAGGGAAATAGGATGGTTTAATATGAAAAGTGCGCAAACCAAAACCCGTGAACTGATCCGAATTAAGGATATAATAACCAGCGGTCAACTGGTACAAAGACAAGACATATATAGACGAACAAACGACCCTCAGGTGAGACGGATCGCGGGCTCCGCCCACCTGAGGGACGAACACAACGCCACACCCACAGGACAAGCTGCTGCTGTAGACGGGGGCGACCAGTAGGGGGCCGCCGTACCGTGACACAGATACTACTGGCTGCCTCTGTGGATTTCACAGAAGGGAACTCGACAACAACAGACACATCTGGGGAAGACTGAAATGAACACATCATATATGTGGATCTGTTAAACCATCCTGTGACTGTTGTGAACAATCAACTACTAATGAACAGATATTTACTAAAATGTTCATTACTCTTACGTAATTATCTGTGTCGTCCTCTGTGGATGAATCAGCCACAGTCAGAAGCAGCAGGAACCTCATTCCATACTGCATCTTCCTCAGGTACTAATTTTTATGTGACTTTTGTTTCCATTGACAACTTTGATGTGGAAATGGATATATAAATAGCAAATTGCTGTAATCTGTTATTTGACCATTATGTTTGTTAATTCTTTCTGTTGAATGTCTGTGGGAGTTATTGGACAGCCATATGGTAGAAACCAGGACAGTAAGAAATGCCACAGCAGATGCCACTGTCGAGGTTCAGAGGTACCTCGCTGACCCAATAATTCCACTGTCTGAGGATCCGTTGAAATTCTGGTCTTCACAGAATTCCCACCTTTGCCAGCTTGCCCTTGAGTTTTTATGCACTCCAGCCCCCTCAGTCCCATGTGAGAGGGTATTTTCAAAGGCTGGTATAATAAAGAAAAAAGAAACCAACTTAGCCCAAGCACAGTAGTTATTTTGTTCCTGAATAAAAACTGAGTTATGCACAATCATTACCCATGTTCACAATCATGATCCAAGTTCACAATCATGACCACCCACCATAAAATAAAATGTTCAATGCCCCACTGAAAAAGCACTCTGACTAGACTATGTCCACATCAATAATCATAAAATTGTTAACTACCTCATACAGCAAACCCACATGAGCCTTGCCTATGGAAAATAGGCAATGTTGTGATAAATATAAATAAGTTATCAAAAGACCTGCTCAAAAATTTTTCTAAGAATTTTTGAAGTTTACAGTGATACATTGTGATGGAATGCATTTTATTATTCAGCCATCACTCCTTTTTCTCAGCATTCTGCTCAATCCAGCAGTTAGATTTGGAAAACATGCACAACAAACAATGTAGTTTTATCAGTTGCCTTTATTGAAACAACAAATGTCAAAATTTGAATGCATTTAAACAGTTTATGCTGTAAAAAAAACAGTTCCCTTGTCTTCAAACCACAAGATACACAAAGTACTTCATGGGTTTGGCCACCAGATGCCGGTACTGTGCACTGTGTCATGAAGCTTCGAGTAATTAACCTTTTTTCAACTCATTTCGGAGGAAAGCTTCAGTGCTTCACAAAGCTTCGGGTTGCCATCACTACGATTCAGCTCGATTTCGAGTTTGACATCACTACTGGCTAGCAGGCAGACGCTGCAACAAATCCAAACGAAACCCTAGCCCAGACAGAGAAGTTAGTAACAGTGAAGGAAAACTTGAGAAAAGCCAGGGAGCAACGCAGGAATAAACAACAAGGAGAGAGAGCGAGAGACTGGTAACAAGACACCTTGCAACCCGAGACTGAGAGAATGGCTGACAGGCGCACAACACGAGGGCTTAACAATTCGTCTAAGGGCTGTAGATCATCACTGCTGATTACGGGAGCTCCGACTAGAGCGGCCTCGCAAGCTCCGTCCAGTGGCAGCAGGTGGAACCTCTCTGGAGCCAGATCTGACACTTCATCTATCTCCGTCTCTCTAAATACACACACCCCTCTTACCCCTCTCTACATCTCACTCACACATGCTAACATATTTAATCCCAAGCCTGTTAGAAGAGAGCAGAACATATATTTGACAAATACAGAAAGCCATATTAACCCAGGCTAATTCATGTGATAATTGTCAAATGGGCTGGTTACAAGAAGATGCAAATAATATGCATTGTAGCCAGTAGATGGCAGTCACAGACAATGCACTCAAAAAGACACACACACACACACACACACACACATATATATATACTGTATATATACTGCTCAAAAAATAAAGGGAACACTAAAATAACACATCCTAGATCTCAATTAATAAAAATCTTTGAATTTTTTTTGAAAATCTCTCATTTCTACCTGTTGCGGCGCCTCCCTAGGTGAGGCGCCGCTCGAGTGGCTGCCTGTTACAGCAGCTCCGTCGTCTTTGTGTTCTTTTTCTAGTTTTTATACTTTGTTTACAAATTATTCGCAAGTTTGAGCATCTTAACTGTGTTTATTCTCTATTTAAGTGAACTATGGCCTACACACTCGTGTACTTTCTGCTACTTTTGGGATTATTACTGCTTGCCTTCACATCGGGCGAGCTCGTGCATAATCGGGGATCTATTGTTTACACCAGAGAACAGCTGTTAGCATTTAGCAACACCGCTGCTAACCCGGAGTTTTCTGAGATTCCACGGGAACTACGGAGACGGAGACGGGGGAAACGCGCTGGTGTTGAGCGTCGAGCCAGGAAGAGACGCTACAAACCCGTTCTTCCATCGGTCATCATGGGGAATGTACGATCTCTACCCAATAAAATGGACGAACTATCTGCGTTGACCCGGCACCAGCGTGAATATCGGGAGTGTAGCCTGATGCTATTTACGGAGACTTGGCTAACCGAACTAACACCGGACACAAACATTTCTCTAGACGGTTTTCAGACTAGGCAAGCAGACAGAACAAAAGACAGCGGTAAGAGGAAAGGAGGGGGACTGGCGGTGTTTATTAATGATAAATGGTGTAACCCAGGACACATCTTTATTAAAGATCAGATCTGCAGTACAAATATCGAGCTATTAGCAGTTAGCATGAGACCATATTATTTACCTCGGGAATTCTCGCAAGTCATCGCGATAACTGTGTACATCCCTCCCTCTGCCGACGCGAACTCGGCATGTGACGTCATCCACTCAGTCACATGCAGACTACAGACACAGCACCCACAGGCTCTCATCCTGATCTCGGGGGATTTTAATCATGCTTCTCTGTCCTCCACACTCCCTAATTTTAAGCAATATGTTAACTGCAACATGAGAGACAATAAAACACTGGACTTGTTCTATGCAAACACCAAAGAGGCATATTCCACTTCACCTTTAATCCCCCTGGGAAAGTCAGATCACAACCTGGTTCACCTTGTGCCTGTCTACAAACCTGCTGTCTACAGACAACCACCCAGTCTACGGTATGATAGAAGCTGGTCCAACGAGGCTTATGATGCTTTGAGAGACTGCTTCGATACAACAGACTGGGATGTTTTTCTTGAACCACACATCGAGGATGTTGACAGCCTCACAACCTGCATAACGGACTATATAAATTTCTGTGTTGATAACACTGTACCAACCAAAACAATACGGTGTTTCTCTAACAACAAACCCTGGGTTACTACAGATATCAAGGCTGTCCTAAATAAGAAGAAGAGAGCGTTTAGATCAGGAAATAAGGAGGAATTGAGAACTGTCCTGAAAGAGCTAAGAAAAAAAATCAGGGAAGGCAAAGACAGATACAGGAAGAGGATGGAGGACCACCTGCAGCAAAACAATGTGAATGGAGTCTGGACGGGCCTAAGAACAATCTCAGGACTTAAGGAAACCAACAGACAGTCTGTCGGAGACTTACAGTGGGCAAACGACCTCAACATATTCTTCAATAGATTTAATCAGGCACTTGCTCCCCCCACAGACAATATGAACCAACCCACACAGCTGCCCCCAACATCTACTGCTTCTGTAATGCACAACTCTGGGCTTTTAACACCTAGCTCTCAACTCCTTTGTTCACCCTCCGTGCAACCCCCACCCATCACATTCCAATGCTTCACACCTCCACTTACAGCCCACAGCACCAAAGACTGTGCCCTTCTATCATTCACCACTGATCAAGTTAGGAAAGAACTGAGGAAGATGAAGGTGAGAAAGGCTGCCGGCCCTGACGGCATTCACCCTGGGCTTCTCAGACACTGTGCAGACCAGCTGTGTGAAATAGTCCAGGTCATCTTTAACTTGAGCCTGAAACAAGAGCGAGTACCAGTCCTCTGGAAGACATCATGTGTAGTGCCTATACCAAAGACAGCACATCCCACTGATCTAAATGGATACAGACCAGTGGCACTGACGTCTCATCTGATGAAGGCCATGGAGCGACTTGTTCTGGACTATCTTCGCCCACTGGTCAAACCAGTGATGGATCCGCTACAGTTTGCCTACCAGCCAGGCATTGGGGTGGATGATGCAATCATCTACCTTCTTCAAAGATCCCTCTCTCATCTCGACAGGGCAGGAAGCACTGTGAGGATCATGTTTTTTGACCTCTCTAGTGCATTCAACACCATCAGGCCCAGTTTACTGAGGGATAAGATGGAGACTGCAGGGGTGGATCGTCAACTCACCACATGGACAATGGACTACCTAACCAACAGACCACAATTTGTGCGGCTCAAGGACTGCGTCTCGGACACAATCCTTTGTAGCACGGGAGCTCCACAAGGGACAGTCCTGGCCCCATTTCTATTCACCCTCTATACTGCTGACTTTTCCTACAACACAGCAACCTGTCATCTCCAGAAGTTCTCAGATGACTCGGCTGTTGTTGGCTACATCCTGGATGGAGAAGAGAGTAAGTATAGGGAACTCACCAAGAACTTTGTAGACTGGTGTGGACAAAACCACCTTGTAATCAACACCAGCAAAACAAAAGAGCTGGTGGTGGATTTTCGAAGGTCTAAGGCACACCCACCAAAACAGCTGAGCATCCAGGGAAGGAATATAGAGACTGTTAATTCCTACAGATACCTGGGTGTTCACCTCAATAACAAACTGGACTGGTCGGACAATACACAGGCTCTGTATAAGAAAGGCCAGAGCAGACTCTATCTGTTAAGAAGGCTTCGTTCCTTTGGAATACAGGGGTCTCTTCTGAACTATTTTTATGAGTCTGTGGTAGCATCTGCCATTTTCTATGGTGTTGTCTGCTGGGGCAGTAGTATTACTGCAACAGATAGGAGAAAGCTGTACAAAATAATCAGAAAGGCGAGTTCCGTTCTGGGCTGCACACTGGACTCGGTGGAAGCAGTTGGGGAGAAAAGGATGATGACCAAGCTGTCATCTCTAAGGGACAACAGAGATCACCCACTGCATGAAACCGTGGTCGCACTTGGCAGCTCTTTCAGCAACAGACTTCTCCATCCACGTTGCTCAAAGGAAAGACATCGAAGCTCGTTTCTCCCTTCTGCTGTCAGACTATATAACCAGCACTGCCCCAAATCATAAACAAAGGACTGTAATTTGTAAATAATGTACACAACTTTCTTTTTTTGTAACCCATTATAATTTATCAGAACTTGTGCAATATTCTTTAAACTGCGAAGTTTAACTCCTTTTTGTATGCTCTCTAAGCTGCTGTAACACCACAATTTCCCCATGTGGGATAATAAAAGGCTATCTTATCTTATCTTATCTTATCTTGTCTGTTCCATTTGCACAAGAGCAGTTGAAATTGATTCACAATCAGTGTTGCTTCCTATCTGAACACGAAGTGTAGATGACTTGGAGTTACATTCTGTTCCCTTTATTTTTTTGAGCAGTGTATATATATATATATATATATATATCAGTAACGTGTTACTTAGTAACGTGTTACTCTAATCTTACCACTTTTTTCGGTAACGAGTAATATAACGCGCTACTATTTCCAGTCCAGTAATCAGATTAACCCTTATCTTATGTTAGATGGGGTAAACAGTTCTTGGTGTCTCGGGTCGACACGGACCCAAATTAAATTGGCCTGAAAATTCTTGTTTCTCACCTCATGGCTAACTTAAAGTTACTTATCCAAATAACTGTGCGTTACTATTTTTATTTTCCCTAGTAAAAATATATATTTTTGCTTTCTTCTTGGCTCAGTTCTACTTTTGCGTCTGACCGTAGCGCTCGATTCTGCACGCTTCATGCGACCCTGTGAGAGCGCGAGCACGTTTTACAAGTCATTTTGTGCAGTGTCCTCCCTAACGATACGTGGTAGTGTAAAAAATACCCCTCAAAAACAGGGGAAGCAACATTTACCTGAAGAATTTTAATTGTAACGTTCCAACCAGGAAGACAAGGATCCAATTGCGGATTTTAGTATTTTTTTATTCTGAAGTGAATACGGAGTACTCGTAAAGATGAGCAACACCGTAGAGAGTGTGAGGTGTATGAGTGCAGTAGTCGATGTCGAGACGGTCCGAGTTCACGCCGGGTAGCCGGGCAACCTATGGCACGCGTGCCACCATTGGCACGAGGCATAATCACTGGCACGCGACACACTGGACCAGCATCAGCAAAAATATATATAATTTAATATAAATTATTATATTAATGGATTATAATTTCAAGTAAAAAATATCCCCCCCCCCCCCCCCCCCCAACGGTTTGGAAGTATCGGTATCGGTATCGGCGATACTGACCAGTATCGTATCGGTATCGTATCGATACCAAAATTCTGAGTATCGCCCACCCCTAGTAAGGACTAAGTAGGTCGTCACGTGCTGTTCCTGACATTAATGTTGCTATGTGTTCCACGTTTGAAAAGTGCTGGAATTTTGACTAACGTCGCCTACTTTAAAATGCTTGAAATTGTAATGGTATTGTCACGTATGACCGTGTCCCCCTCCGTTAGCTGTCACTCCGAACCCCTCGTGTCTGTGCTCTGTACCTGTTTACCCCGCCCCGCTCGTTTGTCTCTGTGATTACCTCGTTCGTCACCTGCCCCTTGTTTAATGTCTGTGTATATAAGCCCCTGAGTCTCCCTTGTCCTTCGTCTGGTATTTTGATTTGTGATCGTGTCTGTTTCATCGCTGTTCTCTGTACCTGACCGTATTCGTGTTTCCCCTGTTACCCGTGCTCCCTGTCTTTGTAATGCCTGTCTTTGCGTGTTTCACGGACTGCCCTCCTGCTATCGACCCTGCCTGGCTTTCGGATGATGATTACGGTATTCCCCTGAATAAATCTCGCTCTTCTCAGCACTTGTGTCCGTCCTCTCGCTCCGTGGCGCGAGCCACGTTACATAATACCGGACCCATCAAGAACACAGCGAGAGAGCGAGACTCTGGTGAGTTCAAACACTGTGAATGGATGTCGGCTGGTTTAATCCGGTTCAACTCTCCGGTATTTCTGTGCGAACAAACCAGAGACAGGAATACCCCTGGCGCTGCGGGTACAAGGAAGTCTCATCGCCGACCAAAGAAAGCGCAGTCTCTTTCTACTGGCTTTCGCGACGAGACTCCATCTGAGCGCTGTGTATCTGCCCGGTTTTGCGAACACGACGGGGAAAAAACCCCTGTAGTGCAAGCAGCGGGCAGACGGTCTGAGCGCACAGACAAGTTTTCGCTTAATCCTCGGTTGACTCTCTCTGACCACCGCGAGCTCCCGGCGCCTCAAGGGAGGCGGAGCCGCAGCAGAGAGAGCAACCGAGGAGCTTGTGTGTCTGTGTGTTCTGCCAGGCTTACCCAGGACCCAGAGGATGAGGAATTCCCTCCGCCGACCCCGGAAACCACGCCCCATAGGCTCCCCAAGAATTTTTTGGGGGGTCGTACAAGCCACTCAGCTAAGGAGTGGCAGGCTGAAACCCGGGAGGACGTCAGAGCGGCGGACACGCCCCCCGAGGACGTCAGAGTCGGCTTGGCGGCTCCGCCCCCCGAACGCATCTCCTCACCTCAGCGGCCTATCCCCGTGACCCAGAGGAGGTCTACCACGGTTCCTGTACCCGCGACCCAGGAGGGGTTGTCCGCGCCGGCTGCTGTCCCCGCGACCCTGGAGAGGTCGCCCGCGCCGGCTGCTGTCCCCGCGATCCTGGAGAGGTCGCCCGCGCCGGCTGCTGTCCCCGCGACCCTGGAGGGGTCGTCCACACCGGTTCCTGTCCCCGCTGCCCGTCGGCAGTCCACGCCGGTTCCTGTCCCCGCGACCCAGGAGGGGTCGTCCACGCCCGTTCCTGTCCCCGCGACCCAGGAGGGGTCGTCCACGCCGGTTCCTGTCTCCGCTGCCCGTCGGCCGGCCACGCCGGTTCCTGTCTCTGCCCCGGAGTGGCACGCCTTGAGGGGGAGTACTGTCACGTATGACCGTGTCCCCCTCCGTTAGCTGTCACTCCGAACCCCTCGTGTCTGTGTTCCGTACCTGTTTACCCTGCCCCGCTCGTTTGTCTCTGTGATTACCTCGTTTGTTCCCACGCCCCTTGTTATTACCGTCACCTGCCCCTTGTTTAATGTCTGTGTATATAAGCCCCTGAGTCTCCCTTGTCCTTCGTCCGGTATTTTGATTTGTGATCGTGTCTGTTTCATCGCTGTTCTCTGTACCTGACCGTATTCGTGTTTCCCCTGTTACCCGTGCTCCCTGTCTTTGTAATGCCTGTCTTTGCGTGTTTCACGGACTGCCCTCCTGCTATCGACCCTGCCTGGCTTTCGGATGATGATTACGGTATTCCCCTGAATAAATCTCGCTCTTCTCAGCACTTGTGTCCATCCTCTCGCTCCGTGGCGCAAGCCACGTTACAGGTATTTCGTTTCACAAGCTGTCTAACTGAACAGTTCGCTTGTATTACGTTTACAAATAAATTTACAAATAATACCGCGCAGGTACACAAACGTAATGTCAGGAGATACTGTAGCAACCACTACTCCTCATGGCGAGTCTTGCCCTTTAAGTGACACTGTGGGGGGGGGCGCCTGCGCGCGCCAGGGTTGCGTTATCAATAGTTTCCCTCCTTGGGATTTTTGGATTAACACTAGAAGCGCCAAAGCTCCGGTCATTTGACCGCTGTGACGTCTACTAGAAGGTCTGGTCGACCTAATTATACCTAGAAGCACTGAGCACCGGTCACTTGACCGCAGCAGCACAAAAAATAATAATATCTTTGCACTGGATCCAATTTCAGAACCCTCCTTTCATGGCTTTTCCCAGAATTGTCCTTTTAATAAACTAGTATTTTTACATTGTTAAAAGAAACCCTGCACATGCTAGTTTCAATCGATTTCGCTCGTATCTCTGTAATATTGTCGTCGTCGCCTACACTTCAAGACTGTGATTCTCTTTTCTGCCAGCGGGTGTCGCAAAGATTCGTATGTCATTTAATATTTAGTATAACTAAATAAAGATCAATAGTTTTCAAAACTAAATTATTCAAAGTTCAAACTGATTATTGTGTAAAGACAAAACGGAATTCGTCCGTTGAACGAAAGTGAAAGTGTTTCACTTTCCAAAGTCTTAAAATATATACTTTATTTTATTAATATTATTTAATATATACTATATATAAGTTTACATCGATGGTTTTCAAACCGTGAGAGCGTCTTGCTTTGCCTAATGCTTTAGTAGTTTGCAGGAATTCTGCGAATGGTAATTAGCCTACTTATCAAGTCAATATCTCAAAGAAATGATCTCTCGGGTATAATCCCTCTTCGCCAGGGCTAGCTGTTAGATACATACATTATGTATGGCTGCTTTTGACACACTGGCATTACAAAAGAATTAAGCAGAATGCAAGTTACGTATGTAAATGCATACCTTTGCGAGCGAAACTGAGATGATGGCATGGGCGGTGCTGTTATGAACACTTTATTCACAATAGCATTCATGAGGCAGCGTGAGCTATAAATTCGTCGGGACGCGGCTACACAGTTTGAGTGAAAACTCTGCTTGGGCGATCGAACAGCAACACAGTTTGCTTGAAAGCTCGGTTTTGGCGTTTGAACAGCAACATAGTTTGCGTGACTCCTCGGTTTGGGCGTTTGAACAGCAACACAGTTTGCTTGAAAGCTCGGTTTGGGTGATCGAAC
The DNA here is from genome assembly GCF_052324685.1 of Brachyhypopomus gauderio. Classification (NCBI taxonomy): domain Eukaryota; kingdom Metazoa; phylum Chordata; class Actinopteri; order Gymnotiformes; family Hypopomidae; genus Brachyhypopomus; species Brachyhypopomus gauderio. The sequence continues at coordinate 5,128,367 of NC_135215.1, forward strand.
AGCAACACAGTTTGCTTGAAAGCTCGGTTTGTGTGATCGAATAGCAACACAGTTTGCTTGAAAGCTCGGTTTGTGTGATCGAACAGCAACACAGTTTGCGTGACTCCTCGGTTTGGGCGTTTGAAAGGTTGCATAGTGCATTATAAAAATGGCACAGAGAATCATGTACACCCCAAAGCAAGTGCTGGACATGCTGTGCAATATTGATGAGATGGAATCGGAGGGCGAACAATGTGAGGTGTCGGATGGAGAGGGCGAAAGTGAAATGGATCTGAATCTTGAATCTGATTCAGAATCGGACTCTGAAACTGAGTGTGGTGGTGACTCATTTCAGGCCAAAGACGGTACGGTGTGGTTTGAAACTGCTGGCAAACCTCGGGGTGCACAAGAGTGCAATATTGTGAGAGAAACCCCAGGGCCTACGTGTTATGCCAAGGACAAAATTAAAAGTCCACTGACCAGCTTACTGTGTTTGATTGACACAGAAATGTGGGGCGCAATTCTGAAATACACAGAGGCAGAGGCTGAACGAAATAATGCTCAGTTCAAACTAACAGCTGACGAATTGAAAGCATTTGTGGGTCTCGTTTATTTGAGAGGTATAACAGCCGGTAAAAGCATGAAACTTGATGAATACTGGTCTGCTGACTTAGGAAATCCCATTTTCAAAGAGACAATGTCTAGACAGACATTCAGAGATATCATGCGCTATCTGCGCTTTGATGACAAGAGCACAAGGGCTGCCCGCCTTGCGATTGATAAATTTGCTATGATCTCGGAGATATTTGATAAATTTGTGAAAAACAGTATTGCTTCTTACACGCCCGGTGAGAACATAACTGTTGATGAGCAACTGTTCCCAACTAAAGCTCGCTGTCGTTTCACTCAGTACATGGCCAATAAACCCGATAAATTTGGGATTAAGTTCTGGGTGGCCGCTGATGTTGAAACAAAATATATGTTGAACGCCATTCCCTATCTAGGAAAAGATGAAAGCAGGCCGGCTGGTCAACGGTTGTCTGAAAATATTGTGTTGCGTTTGATGGAGCCTTTCACGGGTAAAGGAAGAAATGTAACGACTGACAATTTCTTCACTTCATTGGCACTTGCAAACACCCTTTTGGCGAACAAAACCACTATTGTTGGTACGATGAATAAAATGAGACGTGAGATGCCCCCATGTACACAGGCACAGTCTGAAAGATTTTCCACCAAGGTGTTGCGGGCTGGAAAAATAACTCTAATGATTTACCAGGCAAAACCTAAAAAAAATTTATGCATCCTGAGCTCAATGCATCAGACAGTTTCAATTGATAATGGCGCAAAGAAACTGCCTGAAACTGTTTCATATTACAACACGACTAAATGTGGCGTTGATGTTATGGATCAAATGGCACGACTGTATTCGGTGAAGGGAGGCACCCGTCGTTGGCCTGTCGCGGTTTTCTACAACCTCCTAGACCTGGCTGCAATAAATGCACATATATTGTTCAAACAGTGCATGAACGTTAACCTGAGCAGACGAAGGTTTATTCTCGAGTTGGTAAAGGAGCTGTGTGCACAGCAGAAAATGGCGAAAGCGGCTAGGGCAGTGGCACAAAAGCGAATTTTACCTGAAGCTCCTTGCCCGCCCTCAAAAAGAAAACAATGCCAAGTCGGCAGATGTTCAGGGAACAAAACGTATGACATCTGCCAGACATGTAAGCGACTGGTCTGTGGCAAATGTGCAAAGACTGCACCTAAGCTGTGTTTTGAATGTTGAGTTGTGTGAAGCTGACACACAAATCAAAACAAAGGGAACTTAATTTGAGGTGGTGAACGAAACTTATGCAATATACGCTAAAGAGAGACGGGATGCACCCGTTGTTGGCCTGTAGCTGTGTTCTACAACCTCCAAAACCTGGCTGTAATTAATAAATATTGTTCAAACAGTGCATGAACATTAACCACAGCGGTGGAGGTTTATTCTCAAGTTCACAATTCACTAAATAAATGGAACTTAATTTGAGGTGGTGAACGAAACTTATGCAATATACGCTAAAGAGAGACGGGATGCACCCGTTGTTGGCCTGTAGCTGTGTTCTACAACCTCCAAAACCTGGCTGTAATTAATAAATATTGTTCAAACAGTGCATGAACATTAACCACAGCGGTGGAGGTTTATTCTCAAGTTCACAATTCACTACATAAATGTAACTTAATTTGAGGTGGAGAACGAAACTTATGCAATATACGCTAAAGAGAGACGGGATGCACCCGTTGTTGGCCTGTAGCTGTGTTCTACAACCTCCAAAACCTGGCTGTAATTAATAAATATTGTTCAAACAGTGCATGAACATTAACCACAGCGGTGGAGGTTTATTCTCAAGTTCACAATTCACTACATAAATGGAACTTAATTTGAGGTGGTGAACGAAACTTATGCAATATACGCTAAAGAGAGACGGGATGCACCCGTTGTTGGCCTGTAGCTGTGTTCTACAACCTCCAAAACCTGGCTGTAATTAATAAATATTGTTCAAACAGTGCATGAACATTAACCACAGCGGTGGAGGTTTATTCTCAAGTTCACAATTCACTACATAAATGTAACTTAATTTGAGGTGGGGAACGAAACTTATGCAATATACGCTAAAGAGAGACGGGATGCACCCGTTGTTGGCCTGTAGCTGTGTTCTACAACCTCCAAAACCTGGCTGTAATTAATAAATATTGTTCAAACAGTGCATGAACATTAACCACAGCGGTGGAGGTTTATTCTCAAGTTCACAATTCACTACATAAATGGAACTTAATTTGAGGTGGTGAACGAAACTTATGCAATATACGCTAAAGAGAGACGGGATGCACCCGTTGTTGGCCTGTAGCTGTGTTCTACAACCTCCAAAACCTGGCTGTAATTAATAAATATTGTTCAAACAGTGCATGAACATTAACCACAGCGGTGGAGGTTTATTCTCAAGTTCACAATTCACTACATAAATGGAACTTAATTTGAGGTGGTGAACGAAACTTATGCAATATACGCTAAAGAGAGACGGGATGCACCCGTTGTTGGCCTGTAGCTGTGTTCTACAACCTCCAAAACCTGGCTGTAATTAATAAATATTGTTCAAACAGTGCATGAACATTAACCACAGCGGCGGAGGTTTATTCTCAAGTTCACAATTCACTACATAAATGGAACTTAATTTGAGGTGGGGAACGAAACTTATGCAATATACGATACATGTAAATCACCGAATGGTGATAACGCTCGGTGATAACACGGTCGTTAGGACGTGGGATCACACATCGGCTATTCACCGATCAAACACCTCATTTGAAACGGCAACACAATACGGCAAGATAAAAAAGTGAACATTAGAGAGGACAGAGGCAACTATATTCGTGAAGCCATCTGTATCATTTTAATAATTTTGCGTTTTGTTACGCAAAGGTACATAGCCTACCTTTTATAATGATATTTTTGTAATTATTTTGCCTATTTATGCTTTTTGTTCTTTGTCTAACACAAAACATTATAGACATTTATTTGTAGATTTGTTATGTTCACCATAGCCTACAATTCACTAACATTCACAACTTTTAGACATTAAAACTTGAAATGGCGTAACATTGAGTATACAAACAAACTTGCTTTAGCTCGGTCTACGGGCTTCACTTTGCTACTCTGAGTATCGAACAAGCTTTTTGTGGATGTGGGGGTGGAAGGCTGCAGCGCAGTCTGTTTCATTAGCAAGACAAAAGACGTGAACGCTTCACAGTGGGGGTGCGGGCCAGTGGGTTAGTGGTGTGGCGAACGTACATGATAATATAGTGACATATATGCCAACAGAATAACACACAGACAAATAAGCAAACTATTACACTAACCAAGCAAACTATTACACTAACCAAGAAACAAAACTGAAACTATATTTAGCATTTACGTTTTCGCACAAACCAGGAAATGCAATATGAAACTAAACAAAACTGACAATGGGAAAGCTACTGAGAACAAGGTCACAAGGCACTGATTCTAAAAGGTTTAGTCACATTAATTTGTTAACATATTGACGTTACGTGCAAATGTCACCATTACGAATATTTTGTTTGGGCGGCTCATTCTTCCTTTTGTGCAAAACGCCATCTAGCGTTAATTATGTGTCAGTACCAGCTCCCCTGTGTAAAGACTCAGCGGTCTTTTGACCGCCCGAGGCGCGCTTTAAGTAGGTGAAAACAACACGGCGCTAGTAGGAGGTGGTGAAATCGGTCAGATGACCGGCCCTCCGCGCTTCTAGGTATAAGTATGTAAATGAGGCGCGGCGCTTCTAGTGTTAAGCAGTGTCTGCCTCGGTTACCGAACCTGCTTCAATACATTGTTACTGTTAAAAATGCACTTCCAATAAAGTGAGTATTGGAAAAATTTATTTTGCTGCTGAATGTAACTACTAAAGTAACTTGTAATCTAACGTAGTTACTTTTAAAATCAAGTAATCAGTAACATAACTAAGTTACTTTTAAAAGGAGTAATCAGTAATCAGTAATCTGATTACTTTTTCAAGGTAACTTAGCCATCACTGTATATATATATATATATATATATATATATATATATATATATATATATATATATATATATATATATATATATACACTGACCACTTTCCCCCCTCACACACACACACACATACACTCATATCCAAAGTCTGATACCCACTTTACTTTTACTCTTCCTCAAACACAACTATGCATTTGTGCATACATATATACACACTTTCCCTTTATCTCCTATATGTATGCCGTCCAGTCGTTCACACAACTGTGCATGTATCACACACACACACAAATCAAACAAAGCATATCTGTCTTTTTCCGAACATAAAAATAAAGTCAGCATTAATAAACAGAACTCCATCACGTATCTTTAGAGGCGTCTGATTGAGTGTGGTGAGAAACCAGCATACAGGAGACTGATTTCAGAGAGAGGAAGCACTCAGTGTAGATACAGCTTTTAATGCCACCTGCACAGAGTTGATCTAAAGTAAACACTGATTAATGATGTAGTCGTGTATTGATTGATAACTGACAAAGTCAAACACAAAAGTTTAATTTGGATTATGACAGAAATACAGAAACACTTCTGTATTATTTTTGAAGTACTGTAAGCTAAATTACATTTAATTGTTGCTCAAACATTAGTTTTGAGTTAATGTGAACTAAATTTAATCCAGTTGTTGCTCAAACAAATTTTAACAGTCTGGGTTTAATGTCTAACATAAATGTCACATAATTAGAAATAAGAAATGGTTTGATGTTTGTTTTATATATTGTTTTATTTTAACATTTATACAATCCTGCATAAAGAAACGCTTTGTGCTTTTGTTGTAATACGTATTTTGTCCACAAGATGGCAGAACACCTTTTTTTTGTCTGTTCAAAAATTTCATTTTCACTGTAATTACAAGAAACGTAATATAAATGTCATGTAAATTATATTATGGTGCTATTTGATACTCGACTGTGTATTTTCTCACAGCTTGTTTCCTCTAATAGCCCCAAACTGGTTGCAAATATGTGCAATGCAATTGTTAATTTTACTTTAAGGGACTATCTACAATATACTATATACTAGCTATACATTGCACTTTTTAGACGATTCCTTACTGTATACTACATATTCGATAATGGCAGTGACAAGTATAAACTTACTAATACTATGTGATTTAACACTGACTGGTTCATGGAAAACAAATCTATGAAGTAAAAAAAAAATGGGTGGCCCTAGTTAGACATGAGCGTTTTCTTCTAAACTGCCATCTCTGCAACATAACTAGACATCAATACCTAACTTATCCAGCAGAGGAACACAATAACATTTTGGGGTGGAGTGATGCCTTAATGTGTGTATATGTGGATGTATCACATAGTTCCCTTGTTGTTTGAGTCAGGATAAGAATTTCAAACTGAATTTGATATGTTTAACTTACTTGGGTCTGTTCCAGCATGGGTTGCTAAAGCGCCTATGCTAGTTCTCACCAGCATCTTTTTAAATTCTGTCATGGTACTCCCTCAATGTCAAAACGTCAGGGGGTATGATTGCCACAGCTCAAGTAACATTTCTTCTGCTCCATTGTTCTACCTAGTTGGAACCACTGGATCTATTTCCTCTTTTTTCTTTTTAAAATATGTAAATTATGTGTGCTCCAGAACAAACTGTCATCCTATTGGTCAACATCAAGCAACTCTGAGGTGATTTCAGACTTGTTGGAAAAAATACAAAACAAATAAATAAATTCTGACATGCTAGGCATCCCAGTCACCACATTACTTTTCTTTAAGGGCGTACTCACACTAGGGTCTGTGATCCGGGCCCGCTTGAAGAGGTGGGCCAGGGCACGATTCACTTGGACTCGGGCATGGTTCGCTTATTATATTCTTTATCCCTGACAGGCTCGGAGAAAGCAAACCTGTTAAGTAAATTCCAAAAAAAAAGATGAATGGTCTTAGGTAGACAAGTGTTTTCTTCTAAAAACAAAACTATTTTAAAGTGCCACCTCTGCAACATGACTACATTTCAATATCCAACTTACCCAGCAGAAAAACACAATGACATTTTGGGGTGGAGTGATGCCTTAATGTGTGCACATGTGGATGTATCACATGGTTCCCTTGTTGTTTGAGTCGGGATAAAAATGTTTAATGATTTTGATATAACTTAACCTATTTATTTGAAGAGGAGCCGTACATGACAATGAGAGTTGTATATCAGTGTTCAGATCAGCTCTGTGCAGGTGGCATTAAAGTGCTTCCTCTCTCTGAAATCAGTCTCCTGTATGCTGGTGACGTTCTTACCACACTCTCCTCAGTCAGCGTAGAGACAGGAGGTGGAGTTCTGTTCATCAGCGCTGACGTTCTTTTGATATATATGGGAAGATTAAAAAATAACTTTTTTGATTTGTTCCTGAAGATGTTTGATGATTTCCCCCTCTCTGTCTAATAAGGTCATAGTTAGTGTGATTGGCGGCTGACACAGCTCTCTCTCTCTCCCTCCCTCTCTTTCTCTCTCTAGGGGGCTGAGGGGACACAGTTCCTTCATTCTAGGTGAAGCTTGTGTTTTCTGCTGAGTTGAACAGTGTGCAGGACGGAGGGAGATGGACAGCTATTTGACTTTAATTCTTCTGATGTCCACAGTCACACTCATCACAGCACGTAAGTCTTTCCTGTCAAATGTACACATTTGAGTACATAATCACATTATTTATACTGTTTTTGCTGTTGTTGTTGATTTAAAGTTGAATGTTTGTATCGGAACACTGGTAAAAAATTACTGTGTCTTGAAATTTCTACCTCTCTGACTGTACATATAAGAAAGCCAGAATAATTCCTGTATACATTGTAAACTCTTATGTAATATGTAATTTTCTTTCTCACTCTCTCTCCCTCTATTGTGCAGGCAGTGTGAGGATAGTGGATGGTGGTAGTCGCTGTGCTGGGAGAGTGGAGGTTCTCCACAGAGGACAGTGGGGAACAGTGTGTGATGATGACTGGAATATGAAAAATGCTGCAGTGGTGTGTAGAGATTTGGACTGTGGGGAGGCTGTAGATGTACTGGGTGGTTCTCACTTTGGACCAGGATCAGGACCAATCTGGTTGAATGGAAGGTTCTGTACTGGATCAGAATCTACATGGGAAAAATGTGGAGCTCCTAAATTTTGGAAATCACGTGAATGTAGTCATGATAATAATGCTGGAATGATCTGCTCAGGTAAACCATGTTCATTCTCATTTTCAAATGTCTTTTTAAGTGGTCCACTTTCAGATTTTTCACTTTTCACATTTTAAACTTCCTTCAGAGTTTTAATTTTACCCTGAATTTTATTTAAATTAAATAAATTATTTAAAGCTTCACTTTTTTGTGATGTGTTTAGTGTGAAACTGCCTTAAAGTTTTCTTTAATTAGTTTGGCATCTTAAAGATTTTTAAAAGAATAAAAATAAACTGTCACTGTACGGATGCCCCCTGTCTGCCACCTCCGTCTGCAGTAGCAGTATTTCATGTCCTGTTGTTGTTCAATTGTGTTCATCCCTCAGGTGGGTGAGGCCCATTAGGAAACCTGACACCTGAGGGACATTTGTCTGTCTATATATGTCTTGTCTTTGAACCAGTTGACTGCGGTTTATTGCATCCTTCATTTGGATTAGTTGACGGGTTTTGAGTTATTGCACTTTATTCATTAAATCCTCCCTTTTCCCCTGAGATTGGCATGATTGCTTCGTTTTTATTTGCACTCCTCGCCCGTCACATAAACAGATTAGGTGTGTCCAAAGATTGTGTGTATATATGTGTATATAGATATATCACACGATCAGTTTGAGCTGTGATATGTATTCATGTGTGTGTATGTAGAAGTTCCCACTGGGTTGGCCAGGAGGCAGCATGACGTGCATGTTGTATTCTGCAAACATAACAGCACAAATTACAAATTTGTGAAAATGTATTAATCCAGTGACATACCAGTTTTGTTGTCTGTGGAATAGGGTAATTGTTATACATACTCTGTGCAGAGAGAAAGGGATGGCTTGTACAGAATAGCAAAAAGCCAACAGACAGTAACAAGGAAATGAAAAGTAAAAAATCAAGAAATGAAAGAAATGTGAAAGCATGATTAAAGTTCACAAGCTTCCATGGTTTTGTGTTTTGTTAGGAGTGAGGCTGGTTGGAGGTTCTCGCTGCTCTGGGAGAGTGGAGGTACTTCATGGGACGTCCTGGGCCACAGTGTGTGATGCTGACTTTGACCAGCAGGATGCAGAGGTTGTGTGTAGAGAGCTGGGCTGTGGGCTTCCTGTGGAGGTGCTGGGAGCAGCTGCTTTTGGCAGAGGGGAGGGCCAGGTGTGGACAGAGGAGCTTCAGTGTAGAGGCAACGAATCTGACATCTACTCATGTTCAACATCTTCACTCAAACACAGTTGCTTCCATGACAATGATGTTGGTCTGTTATGTGCTGGTAAGAAATACGTTTAATATAACTAATTTCTTTATCCCCATACACATAAGTAAACCTCAACACTCTTCATATTTCAAAGTTTATATTTAGAAATTGTCTTCTATGAAAATGCATTTTACTTATGTTTTATATATTATATATTATTTTATATTTACTTTGAATAAGTTTAAATTACTTTTCTTTAATTTTCTTTAATTTGAAAAAAAGTATGTATATAATATGTACTTAAATATGTATTTTAATATGTACTTAAAAATGTCTAACATTTCAATAAAAAATGTACATTTGTGGTTGATGTATGATTGAAGGCAAAACTTTCCTATCGCTTTCTTTCAATTTCTTTGATGTACAGACAGTGTGAGGCTGGTGGGAGGTATCAGTCGCTGTGCTGGGAGAGTGGAGGTTCTCCATAGAGGACAATGGGGAACCGTGTGTGATGATAACTGGGATATGAGAGATGCTGCAGTGGTGTGTAGAGAGCTGGACTGTGGGGAGGCTGTAGATGTACTGGATGATTCTCACTTTGGACCAGGATCAGGACCAATCTGGATGGATGATGTGGACTGTAGTGGATCGGAGTCTACACTGAAGAACTGTAGATCAGCAGGGTGGGGTAAACATAACTGTAATCAAACTAAAACTGCTGGAGTCATCTGCTCAGGTAAGATGATCTGCATATAACATCTCTAATTAATTAAATTCATAGCTATGTGTGTCAGGGCTGGCTCGGATGCGACTCCTCGGACCACTACCAGGAGGGGTCCACGAGTCAGTTCCAGGCGGGGTCTCCGCAATCAGCAGTGATCTGTCACACCTGATGTCATCCCTACTTAAGGAAGGGATTTGTGACATCACTGCTGATTCGTTTTGGTGTCATGCCTCACATTTTCCGCGATCTTTTGGTTCCCTTTATTATTTTATTTCGACACACGCCTGTTGTGGGGTTTATTATTTTACTACGCGTTGAGTCTTCGGTGTCTTATCTGTTCTCTCTTTTATTTTGTCCATCACAATCATTGATTATTTCTGTTTATACGCGTTGCTATTATTCCGCGTCATTTAAGTTTCAGTTTTTCCCTGTTTTTCCCTGTTTTTCTTCAGCGTCCGTTGTGGTTATTTATAGTGCGAACAGGTGTTGCACCAGATTCTCTGACTGAGTTTTATGACCACAGAGGGCGCTATTTCAGTTTCTGTTCACAGGCACGAGCGCTTTACAAATGCTACATAAACTACACTGATGTGCTTTCTTTTCTTCTTTTGTTGGTGTCCACGAGTCAAAAGATGACAGATGTTCATATTTACATTTTACATATTTACATATTTACATCTTAATTACATAAATGTACTTAAACAAGACTTACCATCCCCTCAGCATTTCAGCCAACAAAAAAAAAAATCATGAACGGGATGGACTATGGAGAGGATTCAGTGCCAAATTGAAATGTAATCCCTACTAGGCAAAAATGGAAATGCAATCCACAAAATGCATTGCTTTTCCATGCAGAATACGTGCCAAAATGAAATGCAAAAGCACTATTACATTACATTTCAATGCACTTTATCTCTTTAAGGAAAAACAATACACAAGAATTAGCAAAAATTCAAAATCAAAACGCTGAATTTGTCCAAGTTCAAATTCAGCGTTCAATTTGTCCAAGCACAAATTCAGCGTTTTGATTTTGAATGCAAATTCTTTTGTATTGTTTTTCCATAAAGAGATAAAGTGCATTGAAATGTAATGTAATAGTGCTTTTGCATTTCATTTTGGCATGTATTCTGCATGTTTGTATGGGAAAGCAATGCATTTTGTGGATTGCATTTCCATTTTTGCCTAGTAGGGATTACATTTCGATTTGACACTGTTTCCTCCCCATAATCGACGGGTGAGCCTTTTAACTTTTTAACTGGTGTCACATATTCTGATGGCGGCCGTCAGAATTGGTGACACTGAATCTCCAGGTCAAAATAGTACACAGTGACTCCACAATAACAGAAAACAATGAAAAAAATAACCCTAATCTTTTATTAGTCTATATTTAAACATTTTATCGAAAGGGGCAAAAATATCATTCTTAATAACATCATATTGCAGAGCTTGCTTACGATGAAGCTTGCTATTTTTGTGTAAAATGATGTAACGAAACATTCTTGTATAAGTACATTTATGTAATTAAGAGACGATAAAATGTAAATAAAAACATTTGTCATCTTTTGGCTCGCGGACACCAACAAAAGAAAACAAGAGAGCGCATCAGTGTAGTTTACGTAGCATTCATAAAGCGCTCGTGCCTGTGAACAGAAACTGAAATAGCGCCCTCTGTGGTCACATAACTCAACGGTCACAGAATCTGGTGTAACATCAGCACTTGAATCCACTTTATCTCAGTGACATCATGCGGTGGCGGTGCTTAGTGTTTCGGTGTGCCACCACGTTACAATGTGTCCCTATACTTTCAATAATCATTGATAATTCTGTCAAAATGTATTGACCTGTAACATTGTTATATTTTCATAAATATTAGTTAAATTATGTCTTGTATGTTCATAGTTTATATATTCTTGTATATAAATGTTTGCTCTTTTTTGCTGTCATAAAAGACAAATGCATCAACCCCACGTTAACTAGTGCAATATATTGCCATTAATCTGTGTAATCATTTCTCATTCATTACAAAAAGTTACATTTGTCTCTATCCCCTGTAAATATTTAAGGTGTCAGACTGGTTGGAGGTTCTCGATGCTCTGGAAAAGTGGAGGTGCATCATGGGAAGACCTGGTCCGCAGTGTGTGATGCTGACTTTGACCAGCAGGATGCAGAGGTTGTGTGTAGAGAGCTGGGCTGTGGGCTTCCTCTGGAGGTGCTGGGAGCAGTTGCTTTTGGCAGAGGGGAGGGCCAGATGTGGACAGAGGAGCTTCAGTGTAGAGGAACTGAATCTGAGATTTCTCTCTGTCCAACATCTTCAGTCAAACACAACTGCTTTCATGACAGTAGCGTGGGACTAGTGTGTGGTGGTACGATTTGCATATTTCATATACAATATTGTGTTTCTCAATGTCATCATAAAACTTATGTAGGATTTGACTGTAACATTCTCTATGTGTGCCTAACACACTCTCTCTCTTATCCTACAATTTTTTGTCTATTTCGTCCTCCACAGACAGTGTGAGGCTGGTGGGAGGTATCAATCCCTGTGCTGGGAGAGTGGAGGTTCTCCATAGAGGACAGTGGGGAACAGTGTGTGATGATAACTGGGATATGAGAGATGCTGCAGTGGTGTGTAGAGAGCTGGACTGTGGGGAGGCTGTAGATGTACTGGGTGATTCTCACTTTGGACCAGGATCAGGACAAATCTGGATGGATGATGTGGACTGTAGTGGATCAGAGTCTACACTGAAGAACTGTAGATCAGCAGGATGGGGTAAACATAACTGTAATCAAACAAAAAATGCTGGAGTCATCTGCTCAGGTAAGATGCTATAAACATCATTATAAAACTTAGAGAATATGGTTTACTGCTCAACATTCATTAATTTCCTTTCATTTATTATTTATGTATGTAAAAATATAGCCATGTGGAAATGTATATTATTGCATTCAAAATGTCCAGTACATTTAGGTGTTAATACATGTTCATCAAATACATTTAATCATTTTAATGAATCCTAATCATTATAAAATACTGAATATCTTTTTATCCCTTAGTTAATATTTTAGGGGTCAGATTGGTTGGTGGTCCACGTTGCTCTGGGAGAGTGGAGGTGCATCATGGAAAGACCTGGTCCACAGTGTGTGATGCTGACTTTGACCAGCAGGATGCAGAGGTTGTGTGTAGAGAGCTGGGCTGTGGGCTTCCTGTGGAGGTGCTGGGAGCAGCTGCTTTTGGCAGAGGGGAGGGCCAGGTGTGGACAGAGGAGCTTCAGTGTAGAGGCAACGAGTCTGACATTTACTCCTGTCCAACATCATCTACACTCAAACATGACTGCTCCCATGACAATGATGTGGGACTAGTGTGTGCTGGTAAGAATTGCATTACTCGGTTACGTTTTCCCTGACAATAATCATGAAAGTTATTTAGGATTTAATTAATCAAAATATGACTAATTTATCATTTTAACATTTTCTCTATATGATTCGTGTTAGTCAGAATTAATTTGCAGTGTTGTATTTCTCTTGTTGCCATGGTGCGAGGGTGAGGCAGGATGCCAAGATGAGAGCAGCGTGAACAACAGTTTTATTATTATCTTTAGCAATATCCCTTCTAGATCAACAACATACTCAAAAAACAGTCTGACAATGTACAACAAAAGAAACAATGCTGATAAAGGAGACCTTAAATAGTACAGTAAAATAGTCCCAAACAGCTGACACATCTGCTGAATTATTAACCATTGTGTTCTCTCTCTCTCTCTCTCATGTACAGACAGTGTGAGGCTGGTGGGAGGTATCAGTCCCTGTGCTGGGAGAGTGGAGGTTCTCCATAGAGGACAGTGGGGAACAGTGTGTGATGATAACTGGGATATGAGAGATGCAGCAGTGGTGTGTAAAGATCTGGGCTGCGGGGAGGCTGTAGATGTACTGGGTGGTTCTCACTTTGGACCAGGATCAGGACCAATCTGGATGGATGATGTGGACTGTAGTGGATCTGAGTCGACACTGAAGAACTGTGGATCAAGCAGATTTGGGGTTAGTGACTGTCATCATGGCAAAGATGCAGGAGTTATCTGCTCAGGTAAATTATACTAATCTTTAATTCTATAATATAATTAACTCCACTGAACCACTGATTTTTTTCTGCCCATTTTTGTCAAGCATACTGAGTTTGTAATTCTTACATATTTTATGCATCTCAGTCATTTTATTAATAATAACAAAACATGGTATTGTCTTTAGAAGCCTTTTAGGGACATGGACCTATTCACTTTTGTCATTTATTAGATCACATGCAATGGCATTGATGGAGATATCTCCCACGTAGATTTGAATATAAATTCAAAAAATGGCAAAAAATTTGAAGGACATAGTTGCAAAAATGGCACAGTTAGCATAGTTAGGCAAGTTTACCTATGCTAAAGAATGCCCAAAATGGCTGAAATGCAATGAACACTACAGAACAGTTGCTGATGCCAACAGAAGAGCAGAAGATGTCATAGGAAGTGGCATGTGAGACACATTCAGTCGACCATACTCTGGCCATGCTGTCTGGTGCAACGGTTTTCACAAAGCTGGATGTCACCTCCAGCTTTAGAAAAATCCTGTTCTCTGAGCAGATTTATAATATTTATGACCCCATTTGGGTGATATACATTTAACAGTCTGCTATCGTAATGGTCTGGCATCTTATACATGTCAGTACAAGAACAATGTGTGGTTCTGGGAGGAGCCACAAAAAGAGGCTTTATAGACTGAAAAATTAACTGAGCTCACCTCAGTTGCTAGAACCATACTCACTATTAATGGTCTGTGGAAAAGGAGAAGAGAAGCTTATAGCATTTATAGCATACCACACAACATCTCTGAAGTGCCATTATTCCCAAAAGGCAGAGAAGATCCAGCAACATAACTTCAACCTGCAACACAGAATCCAGGGTTGCCAACTTTTGACGTTCGCTTGGAGTGAGATTTTAACCTGGAGCCGGTTGCGAGTGTATTTTGTTGAGCGGGGGGGGGTGGCGAACGAAAGTTGTTGAGCGGGGGGGGGGGTGTGTTGGCGAGCGTAAAATGGAAACAGATTCAGTGTTATATCACCGGTGGATGGCGCCAGAGCTAGCGAACTAGTAACGTATTGAATCATATATGTGGATCTGAGGTAAATAAACTGGATATCGGCGTGAGATATCGGAAGTGCGGCGTGAGAGCGTGTGAAAACGGTCAAATGCGTGTGTCTCATGCTCAATGCGTGAGAGTTGGCAACCCTGCAGAATCCACCAGTGCAGGCTGAGCCACATGAGCCACATCATACACATGGGCACACTTGAAAATCACCCACCCCTTCCTATTTCTCTCACTCTCACACACACCTCTGCTCAGATTTATTGTAAATGTCACACACAAACAATATGGGGGCAGTCATGGTCTGGTGGTTAGGGAACCGGTCTTGTGACCAGAGGGTCCTAGGTTAGATTCCCAGGCCTGAGGCCATGACAGAGGTGCCCTTGAGGTGCTCCCGGGTGCTGGGCTAGGGCTGCCTACTCTGTTAAAACAGGGGAATGCACATTTACCTGATGAATTTTAATGTTGTATTGTGTTCCAGGTTTGAAAGTGCTGGAATTTAGGCTAAAGTACTTGAAAATGCTTAAACTTGTAATTACCTAGTTTTAACAAATAGCTATCTGCAGGGTTGCCAACTCTCACACAATGAGCATGAGACACACGCATTTGACTGTCTTCACACGCCACACATCCGATTTCTCACGCAGAGAAAAATCAAGTTTATTTACCTCTGATCCACATCTATGATTCAATGAGTTACTAGTTCACTCTGGTGCCAACCAGTATAACCACTATCGCGATATAATATAATCCATTTTACCCCAGTAAAATGGTAGTTTTAGTTACAGTAGTTGAGCTCAGCAGCGACCGTGCAGGCCGGCAGGGGAACTACTGTACAGGGAAACTAGAGTTTCTAGCCTGTAATTATTACGTCCAGTAATGTTCCTTTTTGGGGGGACCAGAACGATATTGGATGCTTTGAAGCATCCTGTGGGAACAGAGGAAAGTTCCAGAGATTTATTGTTTATTGAGGTGAAGATTGGTGCTAGTTGTTCACTGCACTACTTAAGGGTGGCAGGAGAGTACAAGTATGTAATACAAAGCAGAAAAAGAATGTTCTGATTATTATTCTACAGTGTTTGTGTTTTAATGATACTTTTCCTATTTGCTCTGATTAAAGAAATGCAAGAATCTGTATAAGCACTTACTCAAACACTAGAAAGTTCCCTGAAAGTTCTTCGTTCCCTGTATTAATATTATAGGCGTGAGGCTGGTTGGAGGTTCTCACTGCTCTGGGAGAGTGGAGGTGCTTCATGGGACGTCCTGGGCCACAGTGTGTGATGCTGACTTTGACCAGCAGGATGCAGAGGTTGTGTGTAGAGAGCTGGGCTGTGGGCTTCCTGTGGAGGTGCTGGGAGAAGCTGCTTTTGGCAGAGGGGAGGGCGAGATGTGGACAGAGGAGCTTCAGTGTAGAGGCAACGAGTCTGACATTTACTCCTGTCCAACATCTTCTACACTTAAACACAATTGCTCTCATGACAACGATGTGAGTCTGTTGTGTGCTGGTAAGAAATAGATTTATTTTAACAAATGACATATTCCTTCATCCTCACATGCTTAATAAAAAGACTCTTCACTCTGTTAATTCTGCTCCATACAGACAGTGTGAGGCTGATAGGAGGCATCAATCCCTGTGCTGGGAGAGTGGAGGTTCTCCATAAAGGACAGTGGGGAACAGTGTGTGTTCTTGCTGGAAATCTAATAACTGCTGTAGTATTGTGTAGAGAGCTAGACTGTGGAGAGCCAGTGGAATTAAGTCTTGCTGAACCAGGATCAGGACCAATTTGGATGAGTCATGTGGACTGCAGTGGATCTGAGTCCACACTGAAGAACTGTAGATCATTGGGTTGGGGTGAACATAACTGTGGTCATAATGAAGATTTAAAATTAATCTGCTCAGGTATGTTACAATCATGCTTATTAATAATAATAATAATTATTATAATAATAATAATAATAATACATTTTATTTGTAACGCAATTTACATTTGAAACAAATCTCAAAGAGCTACAGATTTAAATCACCAATATATGAATACATAAAACCAGCAGTTTCTTTAAGAAATTTCGTTCATGGAGGGAGGAGGCGGTTTGAATTTTTAGAATAGAGAGATCGTTTAATAGTAATCAATTGTCACGGTGAGGCCGCCCCCTACCGGTCGCCTTCGTTCACAGTGGCTGTTGTTGTTGTTGTTTTGGGCGGAGTGGGCGGAGCCCGTGATCCGTCTCACCTGAGGGTCGTTTGTTTGCCTATATATGTCTATATATTTGTGCCAGTTGACCGCTGGTCATTATATCCTTAATTCGGATCTACTCACGGGTTTTTGGTTTGCGCACTTCTTCATTAAACCATCCTTTTCCCCTGAGACTTGGCGTGATCACTTCCTTTTGGTTCGCACTCCCTGCCCGTCACAGAATGACCAGCCGCTTTCGGAAGCCGCCAGTTTCCTTCGTTCGTGGTCATGTCTCGTGGTAAGTGTTTGTCTGCGTGGTGTTTTGTGAAGAGTTCCGCCGTGCTTATGTGTGTGTGTGTGGCACGGCGAGGACCAGGGCAGTCTGCCCTTGGAAAACTCTTCGTGTTTGTCGTTTGTTTGTTTTGAAGAGTTCCGCCGTGCGTTCGTGTTTGTGGCACGGCGAGGACCAGGGCATCTTCCCTGGGAAGACTCTTCATGTTTTGTCAGAGTAAAAATGTGTGTACGTGTTGACGGACGTGAGGATCAGTGTGCGTGCTCGTTGTGTTTGTTACATGTTTTATGTGTGACGCTGGTGCCGCTCCTCACCGTCGCCTCGCTCCCCGTTTTGTCTTGTGTTTCATGTGGGGAGCGACTGCGAACATGAGCGGCGCGTCACTATGTGTGTATATGTAGAGCGAGCATTTGTGGATCCCGTCTGTTTGTTTGTACACAGTTTTTCTTTGTTTGTCTAGTATTAGTCTAGTGTCTTGTCTAGTGTGTGTTTTGTCCTAGCGTGTTGTTGTTAAATGTAATTCCACGCATGCTCCTCCCCTTAAATGTGTGTTTGGGGGGGGACCGGCTGTGGTCCCGTGCCACAGGGTGTGGCACGGAGGGCGTCGCTCCCGAGGGAGGCCCTGAATAGGGTAGGGCGCGTTTGTGTGTGTGTGTTTTCTGTGCAGGTGCTTCCCCCTGGCGGTGTTGAGTTCCTGGACCTTGTGGGGGTCTCCACCTGGCAGGAGCCCCCTTATGATGTTGGGTGACCGGAGCCCGGTCGTAAAGAGCCCCTCCCTAGAGGGCTGGGGCCCCAGGATGTGTGGGGACCATGGGGCTCCGGTCTGTGAAGCTCCTGCTGAAGATGGAGATCCTCCCTCCTGCCCGGGGTGACCAGGAGGCCCTTGGGGCTGCTCCCCAGCCCGCGACGGGGGTGCTCTGGGCCTTGGTCTCTGGGGCTCCTGGGTTGGGTGGAGGAGTCCACCTTGCGATGAGGGGCCCCGGGAGGGGTTGGCTCCCCAGGAGGCTGGGGTGACCCCTTGCAGAAGGCAGGGGTCAGCTCTGGGAGGAGGTAGGTCCAGGAGAAGTAGCCACGCCTCAGGGAGGTAACCTGCGCGCACACACACACACACACACACTAGGGACGATAAAGGAGCCGTAGCTCCTCGTCCTCACACCTGTGGGGCTCACCGGCTGAGGGCTGGTTAGGGCGGGAGGGCCCTGTGACCGACCGGGGCGTGGTTTTGTGTTAACGGCCCAGTCGGTCTAGGGTCCCGGCCAGGGAGGTGAGCTGATTAATGTTGTGTGTTTTGTGTTTCAGCTCCTGGACTGTAGAGGGTGTGTCCCTGCCTGTCCCTGCCTTCCTGCCCCTTTGTGTTTTGTGTGCAGCCGCTGTGTGCCACACACCCAGTGGAGGGGAGTGCGGCTTGGTGGGGGGGTCTGTTACGGTGAGGCGGCCCCCTACCGGTCGCCTTCGTCCACAGCGGCTGTTGTTGTTATTTTGTTACGTCGTGTGCATCCCTCAGGTGGGTGAACTGTGATCCGACTCACCTGAGGGTCGTTTGTTTGTCTATATATGTCTTGTCTTTGTACCAGTTGACCGCTGGTCATTATATCCATAATTTGGATCTACTCACGGGTTTTTGGTTTGCGCACTTCATTAAACCATCCTTTTTCCCTGAGACTTGGTGTGATCACTTCCTTTTGGTTCTGTGACGTTCGGCGAGGGATGAAGGACGAGACACTGAATCCTTCCTTGTAGCAGACGTCACGTTTATTTTAACAGAGATGTTGCGCAATAGCGCACAAGAAACATAATGATCACACAGAAACGTGTAGACTCTAGACAACGACGAGCACAGAACACTGCGCGAACGCACATTAAGTAGACAAACCACATTAGCCCCACGTGATGACGAGACTAGGCACAGGTGAGACGGATAATCACTAGACGGAACCACCACCACGAGTATCCACAGACGCAGACGATGACACGCGGACTACGTGAACACACGCCCAAAGGGGAGGGGCCGGGGTCCTCAACGTGACAGACGCCCCCTCCAAGGGCACTACCCGTCCCGGGGTGCCAACAGGACAGAGTGCCCCGAACCCACGACGATGGGCGGATCCGACGCACTCAGTCCTGTGTCTGGGAGGTGACTGCCCTTGGCGAAGCGTCCCTCACGAATCGCCTAGCACACCCTCCCTGGGAAGACGGGGGAAAAGACATTAGACACACTCAACGGAACAGATACGAACACACACACTGGTACATTAACACATAGAGGAACAAACGGGAATAGGGGATTCGGCACACATACGGGAAGACTGACGAACACTGGCACAGACAAACACATAACGGGCGCCAGGCTTCGCGCCAGGAGGAGCGCGAGTAGAGGAGAGAGATCCGGCGCTGCTGGTGCTGCGTTGGGCAGTCTCCCTCCTGCCTTCGCTGCGATCCCTCCACTGGGTGCAGCGCGGCTGGCGGACGTGCCAGGAGCAGCGCGGCTGGCGGACGTGCCAGGAGCAGTGCGGCTGGCGGACGTGCCAGGAGCAGCGCGGCTGGCGGACGTGCCAGGAGCAGCGCGGCGGGCTGACGTGCCAGGAGCAGCGCAGCGGGCTGACGTGCCAGGAGCAGCGCGGCGGGCTGACGTGCCAGGAGCGCCGGGGCTGGTGTACGCGCCTGGTGCATCGCGGCTGACGGACTGACCGAACGGGCCGTGTGGGTGGTCCCCTTCGGTCTCCAACTCGGGAATAGCGGTCTCCCGGGCCGCACACAGCAGGTAGGAGCATTCCGGATCCTGCTGCAGTTGCGCCAGAGTCGGCGGACCTGTGCGGCGTGGGCGAGGAGATGGAGAGCGGTGATGCCGCTTACTGGGCTTCTTGCCCTTCTTTTGCTTGCCCTTGTAGCCTGGCATTTCGTTGGTGTCTCAAACGGCTCGTCGTTCTGTGACGTTCGGCGAGGGATGAAGGACGAGACACTGAATCCTTCTTTGTAGCAGACGTCACGTTTATTTTAACAGAGATGTTGCGCAATAGCGCACAAGAAACATAATGATCACACAGAAACGTGTAGACTCTAGACAACGACGAGCACAGGACACTGCGCGAACGCACATTAAGTAGACAAACCACATTAGCCCCACGTGATGACGAGACTAGGCACAGGTGAGACGGATAATCACTAGACGGAACCACCACCACGAGTATCCACAGACGCAGACGATGACACGCGGACTACGTAAACACACGCCCAAAGGGGAGGGGCCGGGGTCCTCAACGTGACAGGTTCGCACTCCCTGCCCGTCACATCAATAGTCTGTCAATAACACAAGATACACAATATTCAATATAAGATAAATACAAGAGTTGCATAAAATTAATTTTAATACAAGTTTGAGATTTAGCTTTTGACAGGGTACAGCCCCTAACTCCTCCCTTCAGGTGCGTTGGTGTGTTTATTGTTGCGTCCATCCATGTCCATATATGTGTTTCCCTACGTGTGGTTCTGGGTGTGTGCATGCATTGCATCTGTTATTTGTCTCCTTACCATTGTGTGTTGCACTTGTTCATTGTTTGTTAGTGTATTTAATGTGTTGATGTTGTGCCTGTTGCTCATCTTCGTTAGAGTCCTATCCCTGCCATGTTTGTCTAACCTTTTCTTTGTTGCTTAAGCACTAACGAAAATAAATGCTTTGTTAAAATCAATGGCTCTGTCTTGGCATCCTCCCACACCCATGGCGTTACAGCTTTTGAGTCAATCTGACCTTAATTCTAGACCCACTATGTACAAATTATAGATCAGACCCTCTTCACTCTGTTAATTAGCTAAGTCTATTTTAAATAACTGAATGTTTATACACCATTGATGTTAATGTGTTTTACAGTGTTCTTGGTGTTACGTACACACACAGGTCATAAGATGTCCAGACTTACAGACGGTCCTCACCTGTGCACTGGGAGAGTGGAGGTGCTTCTTGGGACGTCCTGGTCCACAGTGTGTGATGCTGACTTTGACCAGCAGGATGCAGAGGTTGTGTGTAGAGAGCTGGGCTGTGGGCTTCCTGTGGAGGTGCTGGGAGCAGCTGCTTTTGGCAGAGGGGAGGGCCAGGTGTGGACAAAGGAGCTTCAGTGTAGAGGCAACGAATCTGAGATTTCTCTCTGTCCAACATCTTCAGTCAAACAGAACTGCTCCCATTACCATGAAGTTGGACTTATCTGTTCAGGTTCAGTATTAATATTTATCTATTTGTCAGTGAAATATTGTAACTATGAAATACCCTTAAATAACCATTTGTAGTAAAAATGTAACTACTAGGCCTACTTAACAAATTATGTAACTTGAGGCACATATCAAACACCCTCCTCAACCATCTGAAGAAAACATTTTAATAAAAATGTTTCGGTTATGTCACATTACGGTCCCCGACCCCTCCCTTTGGGCGTGTGTTTACGTCGTCTGCGTCTACTCGTCTGCGTCTGTTGATCTCCGTGGGTGTGGTTGCGTCCTGTGATAATCTGTCTCACCTGTGGCTCGTCTCGTCATCACGTGGGGTTTATGTAGTTTGTCTATTTAATGTGCGTTCGTGCAGTGTCTTGTGCTCGTCGTTGTTTGAGTCTGCACGTTGTGTGTGTGTGTGTGTGTGTGTGTGTGCGTGCAAAGTGTTTTTCGTGTACTATATGCGCTTTATGTTAATAAAAGCAATTACGTCAGTGCCAGCTGGAGTGGTCTTCGTCCTTCCAGCAGCACCGAATGTCACAGATTATCTATCAGGGCTTCTGTATGTCTGATTTTTATGGAACTAAATTAGTGTCACCTGAACCAGAAACCACAATTTCGTGAAAAAAATAAATCTGGAATTTAGTCATGTATCCAAAAAGTCAAGCTGAGAGCTAGTGTCAAGCTGTCAAGCTTCTGGTGACACTGAATTATCTCCATAGCTTTCATGCCTCTTATAAAATGGATAGTGTTGTCCATGCGTTCATCAACAGCAAAAAAAAAAATATTACAGCGTGTGTCTTTGGCCAGCTGTGTTCAGATTTCCTGCTAGTTCCATATCTCTGTCTGTGATGGTGTTTCTTGACAAACTGTTTGTATCTGGTTGGTGCACACCTAACTCATACACTCCAAAAATAATTTATTTCGTCAGCCACAATAAATCTAGCTTTCTCTGCTCATTTTTAACTGTAGCATTTTCAACATATATTGCTGCGATTGCAGTCTGCCTTTCAGTTGATGACAATTTATAGGTTTTCTTGTAGGTTGAATTGGGCATACTTTTTTTTGGTGTCAAAATGCCACATATATTGTATGATGTTCTCCATTAACACCAACACCGTCTTATAACACAACATACACAGACACAGCAGGTTTTTTCTTTGAAAAACAAATGTATTCGCCTTCCCATCTTTGATTAAATTGCCTTCATCAGGTTTTCCCTTTGACATTTTGGGATTGTTGAAAATGTTATGCCGCAATCGTGGAGCAATAAATCTGAGAAGAACACAAACTCTGAGACGAGCTAGATTTATTATTGGCAAATCCAAGATAATAATCGTTAAGATTTTCCATGGTCATATCATTATAGCCAGACAACACTAGACCATCATGCAGAGATTTTATTGTCAAGCTAAACAATGAACACACAATAAACTCACTATTGCAACGACCACGGACACAACAGTGCTATTTAACAAACAAAGACCAGCGACAAGTGGTCACAAAACTGACATGCGTTGTTGGAGATTTTGTTTATGTATAATTTTAGAATGTACACTTTAAATTTTAAGACAATCATGCACCTTTTAAGCTCGTGCCACATTCATGGGCCTTCAGTTTGACACGTGACATACTATAGTAAGCAATATGTTGTTCTTGTCTGTTTACATATATGTAAGCAGTTCTGTGTTGTTTTACAGGTCACACAGCAGCACGTCTGGTGAGCGGCTGGGACTCCTGTTCTGGTCGAGTGGAGCTCCAGTACCTCAGTGACTGGGGCTCAGTTTGTGGGGGAAGCTGGAATATGAGAGCTGCCAGTGTCCTCTGTGGACAGCTGAAGTGTGGGAGTGCTGTGGCTGTGTTGGGGGCGGACTGGTTTGGGGAGGGGAGGGGCCACATCTGGGCTGATGTGTTTGATTGTCATGGGAATGAGACACACCTGTCAGAATGTCCCATCTCATCATGGAATCGAGCAGCATGTTCTCATGAACAGGATGTTGGAGTCATCTGTAATGGTGAGATCCTCCACTCATGTTCACTTTGAAAATCAAGTATTAAAACAATAAATATCCCATTAACTTTCATTTTAAATTAAATTCTCATTCAGGTTCCACAGTGGCCTTTCATGAGGGGCGACTGCGGTTGTCTGGAGGGAGGGAGTGTGAGGGACAGGTGGAGGTTTTCTTCATCCAGGACTGGAGGCGAGTTCTCCTGGACTCCTGGAGTGTGTCTGAGGCCTCTGTGGTCTGCAGACAGCTGGGCTGTGGCTCTGTGCTGAACTTCTCCAGCTCCTCTCCATCCAGTCCTGAACAACACAGCCACATGTGTGTGACGGGGTTCAATTGTTCTGGGAGTGAAGCTCATCTGGGGAACTGCAGCAGTGCAAAACTCCTCAACTTCTCCTGCAGCTCCAAGGAACAGCTGTACATCACCTGCTCTGGTAAGTGTTACACTACTCTAAAACGTGATTTTTATTTCCCAGAAATTAAACAAATGACAACCTGATGATGATTAAACTGGCAATTTGATCACTTAACAAATCCAGACAGTTTTAAACTTAAATTTAATTACCTTGGACATTGGAGGGGTTATCATTTATAGGTTTTTTAGGTTTAGGTTTATATGTGTGTGTGTGTGTGTGTGTGTGTGTGTGTGTGTGTGTGTGTGTGTGTGTGCGTGTGTGTGTGTGTGTGTGTGTGTAGGTGTGTATAACTCAGCCCACAGCTCTATCAGGCTGGTTGGTTCTGGTGGAGACTGTGCAGGGAGGCTGGAGGTTTTCCTCAGTGGTTCTTGGGGGACAGTGTGTGATGACTCATGGGATATTGAGGACGCCCAGGTGGTGTGCAGGCAGCTGCAGTGTGGAGTGGCCCTCAGTGTCCCGGTACCAGCCTGGTTTGGTCCTGGAACTGGACCCATACAGCTGAATGAGGTGCAGTGTGAGGGGAGTGAGACGTCTCTGTGGAACTGCAGCTATCAGTCTGGGGGAGAACACGACTGCAGACACAAGGAGGATGTAGGGGTCGTGTGTTCAGGTGAAGTTTGCTGACTGTTGCTATATTCACATTACCATCTATCAATTCTGATTATTAACTCATATTTGTATGTCTTGCCAGATCACATTCATAATTGCAAGTAACCAATAATGACACTGATTATAACTGTGTATTTACAGTGTGGGTAGATCAGTCGGGCGTTCGGTCGGTCTGTCTTTATTGATCCCTTTGGGAGGTTCCCCTCAGGGAAATTAAGTTGTCAGCAGCATCATTACAGTAGGACAAAAAGAGGAGAAAAAAGGAATAGATATACACAGATTAAAGAACCAAAAAAACTAATACTTAATTATAATAAATAGTAAAAAAAAAAACAATAAAATATCTGAGCCAAAGTGTCCAGCAGAAAGGGGTATTGCACATAGTTTAACTATTGCACTGTTAACCAATTATTGTACTGTTAATGTTTGGTGATCCTTTGGAGTTATAGTATATAGTCCAGTTATTTTACTTTTTATCAGTCTGTTTTCCTGTGACCCCTGCTCCCCTGCAAAGAGGGGTTGTACAGTCCAATGGCATGAAAGACAAAGGAGTTTTTAAGCCTGTTGGTGCTGCACTTGGGAAGGAGCAGTCGGTCACTGAACACACTGAGAGTCCAGCTTTATGCAGACCACTGAGCCAGCCCGTCTGATCAGTTTGTTCAGCCTGTATGTGTCCTTCTTGGATATGCTGCTCCCCCAGCACACCACAGTGTAGAACCGGACACTGGCAACTACAGACTGATAGAACATCCACAAGAGTTTTCGGCAGATACCAAAGAATCACAGCCTCCTCAGAAAGTACAGCCTGCTCTGTCCCTTCCTGTACAGGTGGTTGTTGTTGCAGGACCAGTCCAGCTTGCTGTCCAGACA
Source organism: Brachyhypopomus gauderio (assembly GCF_052324685.1). Classification (NCBI taxonomy): domain Eukaryota; kingdom Metazoa; phylum Chordata; class Actinopteri; order Gymnotiformes; family Hypopomidae; genus Brachyhypopomus; species Brachyhypopomus gauderio. Next base: position 5,153,690 of record NC_135215.1, read on the forward strand.
CAGCCCGAGGTACTTGTAGGAGTCCACAGTCTCCACCTCAACACCCTCTATTAGAACTGGTTGTGACTTTGGTCTGGACTTCCCAAAGTCAATGACCAGTTCCTTGGTCTTTGAGGAGTTGAGTTGCAGGTGGCTGCTGTGGCACCATACAGTGAAGTCCCTCACCAGGCTCCTTTATTCCTCCTCTTGGTCATCCCTGATACACCCCACAATAGCTGTGTCACCAGCAAACCTCTGTATATGACACAACTCCGAGTTGTAGCAGAGTGTACTCCGAGGGTAGAGTGAGATTTCATGTAGAAGGAGCTAAGAATCATATAGAGACTGACCAAATGATTTTATTTTACATTCTTTCTATCACCAGAGTTTAAAGAGATCAGACTCACTGAGGGGTGTGAGGGGAATCTGGAAGTGTTCTACAATGGAACCTGGGGGAATGTGTGTGTGAATGGGATGAATGAAGAAACAGTAAGTTTGGTCTGTCGAGAGCTGAACTGTGGAAGAACAGGCAGGGAGTCTGTGGCCAGAGCAAGAGTGGAATCAGCTCCTAACTGGCTGGATCAGGTGAAATGTAGGAAACACGACTCCACTCTGTGGCACTGCCCATCTGAACCCTGGGGACAGAACAACTGTGATAATTATAATGAGGTGGCTCACATTACCTGTTCTGGTAAGAAGATTCTCTCTCCAATTCATACTAGTTGTATTTACTTTTCAGTATATGTACGTAATAAGTCAACTGTATATAGTTGTTCACTGTCTATCTGAAAATAATCAGTACCATGAAAGTTATGAAATATATGTTGCAAACATGAACATGACAAGCGGCTCCATGTGTGGAGTAACTCAACTTTGAGTAACTCAAATGACCATGTTAACAACGTAATGAAATGTAAGCTTCAAAAATACTTTTTCCTCCAGAATGTTCTGTACAGATGTAACTAATTCACCTCTCACTGACATAATATAGCCTTTTTCATTATACAGGATCAGTGTATGGTGTGATTTTTGTGTCTAAAGTTTCACAGAAGCAAAAGTAAATCTGCAGGCAAAATTCTTAGCATCAAGAGCAGAAAGTGTATGTTGTGAATGCAAAACAGAAAAAAATATATCAAAAGTATATTTTTAAAATATAATTTGTTACTTGAAACTTATTTTCGTTTGCATTTTGACAGTTTTTGGTTCCATTGTTTTAGTTTTTTTCCCAGTAAGGTATTTTGCTTCTGGAATCTCTCTTCGCTTCTGCTTTGTTTTTTGCTTTGAGTTTTGGAACACATTTCACGTGTGGGAGGGTCTTAGATGAAGGCGTTCCTCTGCAATTGCCATTGGTCACTCCATTGGTCACTGAAAATAAGTTTCAAGTAACCAATTATATTTGAAAAATATACTTTTGTTATATTTTTTTCTGTTTTGCATTCACAACATATACTTTCTGCTCTTGATGCTAAGAATTTTGCCTGCAGTTTTACTTTTGCTTCTGTGGAACTTTTGCTACAAAAATCACACCATATATCTGCTTGTTAATAAGAGTTTAAGCAAGCTGCCAGTGTTCAGTATAAACTCATTTTAAATTCACTTAACATTATACAGAAGTGCCTTTAAAACGCCTGTTTGCCGCTATGCTCATGTAACGTTCTGCGCGAGGCAGAACAGGGAGGCGGACACAAACGCTGAGGAGAGCGAGATTTATTCAAGGAAATTCCAAAGGCAGAGTCAAGATAGCAGGCAGGGGTCATAATGGGCAGGCAATCCGGACATGAAATACGCACAGACATGACTTAAACAAAACCAGGAGGACTCACGGACAAGGGAGGAACACACAGTAGTCACGGGGAAACAACGAGGCTTGTAGCAGGAATACGATGAACATGAAAGCACGAGAGAATGCACAAACTAACAGCATAAACAAAACAACTGATAACTAGACCTGGGAGACACAGGGACTAATATACACAGAACTAACTGGGAACAGGTGATAACAATGATGACAGGGGCGGGACTAACGGTCAAGGAAACTACTCAGACATGAGGAACAGGTAGACTGGTGTGACAGCTAGGAGAGGGGGCGTAGCCCTACGTGACAGCTCACCTGCAACCCAAATGACAAATTTAGCCACATTATAGCGATTCACTGTTTCTTAAACTGTAACGAAACCGAGATACTAAATGTAGAGGCACCTACATTGTCTATCCTCTAGAACTGCTTCCACTGAATGAACCAACGTGTAATACAAGGGAAAATACAAAAATAAAATAAAAGATACAAAAGGAGACATAGATCCCTCATCTTGTGTTATTACCCCGATGATATATCATGTAATTGTCTAATACAGCTAATAAGACTATACTATCTAGGGTACATTCTATAAGATGATGATAAAGCACTTCTGTATGTGAGGGCTGGTACGTGGTAAAATGCAGACGAAACTAAGCTTTAATGAAAAGAATCGCAACAGCCAAAATCCAAAATATTCAGCAACGGTACCGAAGAGGGAGATCCAAAAGGATAAACGAGAGACAAAGCCAGGTCAAACTATGCACTAGAAAACACAAATAAACGCTGGGTATGCTTAATAGACTAATTATTCGGCAATACTTCGCAAAGATCTAATGGCAAGCAGACCTAAATGAGACACAGGCGTGAACTAATACTGAGGAGAAGATGAGCGAGGAAGCTGTCGCAAGGAGTTCTGGGTAGTGTAGTCCTCCTGGGTATGCTGCATGACAATATCTCTTTGAATAGTAATGTCTGCTTACACTAATACCATAAATGTAAATGTAAACAGACCTGAATGTTCTTGGACGTGCTGTGTGTATGTTGCTCTGCACACAGGTGGGAGCAATGATGGTGTGCAGCAAAGACATGTGAGATGTTCCTCCTCTCCCTCCCAGAGCCAGTGCTCCAGTAAGGACTCACACACAGAGAAGAACCACATTTCACTCAGGAGAGCATGAATTACAAGTGTCCTCACCATGATCAGAAATAGTATCAGATGTCTTCAAACAACACCACAAACATGTTCTGATTATAACTTTCAGTGTTGATTTGGCTTCCGTGTGTGTGTGTGTGTGTGTGTGTGTGTGTATGCATGTGTGTGTGTAGATCTCCTGCCTCTCAGGCTGAGGGGAGCAGAGGGAAGCTGCTCTGGGAGGTTGGAGGTTTACCATAACACTGTGTGGGGCTCCGTCTGTGGTGATCAGTGGGACATCAGGGATGCTGAGGTGGTCTGCAGGCAGCTGGGCTGTGGGAAGGCAATGAGGGCTGATGGGGGTGCTGCCTCTGGTGCTGGTGAAGGGGTGATGTGGCTGAACAGAGTGAAGTGTAGAGGGGATGAGATTCGCCTGTGGAACTGCAGTTATTCACTGAAGAAACACACCGATTGCTTCCACAAAGAGGACGCTGGAGTCACCTGTGCAGGTTAGAGGAGCATGTTGGAGTTTCAGGCATTTTAGAGTGAGTGAGTGAGTGAGTGAGTGAGTGTGTGTGTGTGTGTGTGTCTCCGTGACCCAATGATTTGGGTCCGTGACCCAATGCATGTCTGAACATTCCTGCTTGTTTACAGACCCGTCTATGTTCCTTTCTACTCCACTCACACCGACTACCAGCACCTCCACCATTACAGGTTAACTCTCTCTCTCTCTCTCTCTCTCTCTCTCTCTCTCTCTCTCTCTCTCATTGTCGTGAATTATTATTATGATACATTAATATATGTTATGAATTATATTATACATGTTCTACAGAAATGTATTTTTATGTCCAGTTCATCAAACACCAGTCAGTTCTCCAACAGTTCGACCAGTAGATCTGTCCGCCCTGCTGGTCCAGCTGGTACTGGCAGTGTTGCTCTTTCTGGCCTTAGTGCTTCTCGCTGGGCTGGTTTACCAGAACAGAGTGCTCAGGAGAGGTAGGGCACACTCACACATCTACACTCCAGGTATGGACGCTTTCTGAACATCGTTTGTTCTTCAGTCTGTCTTCTGTTACATTGTTACACATGGGGCAGTCATGGTCTGGTGGTAGGGAACTGGTCTTGTGACCGGAGGGTCATGGGTTCGATTTCCAGACCTGAGGCCATGACTGAGGTGCCCTTGAGCAAGGCACCTAACCCCAACTGCTCCCCGGGCGCCGGCCTAGGACTGCCCACCGCTCTGGGCACGTGTGCACCACAGCCCCCTAGTCATCACTAGTGTGTGTGTTCTATCTGCACAGATGGGTAAAAAGTGGAGGACAAATTTCAGTTGCGGTGAAAAATCACAATTGACAAAATAATTACATTTACGGCATTTAGCAGACGCTCTTATCAAGAGCGACTTACAAAGTGCTTTGCTTCTGATCACAGAATACATCCTAGGTAAAAGTACGGATAGGCCAGAATTCAAGACACCATTGAGTCAGACTACTACTAAACTACAGGAGTCAATATCATTACCTAGTGTTTTGCAAGTTAGACATTTGCCAAGAAGCACAAATAACCAGACATACAATTTAAGAACAACGGCAAGTGGTATCAGCTGAGTTATTGCTCTGGTAAGAACTCAACAAACAGGTGAGTCTTCAGTCTACGCTTGAAGATAGCAATAGACTCTGCAGTCCTAGCAGCTAATGGAAGATTGTTCCACCATCTTGGAGCCAGGACGGAGAATAGTCTGGATCTTTGTCTTCCATGAGACTTTAAGCATGGAGTTTTAAGTCGAGCCAAGCTTGAGGTTCTGAAATGAAAATATGGCACAATTACATTTACATTTGAAGTGACACCATGTCTCTGTCTGATTCCACCCAGTGATCTCTAAGATGAGGCGAGAGTCTCTGTCTGAGGCAGTCTATGAGGAGATTGACCACAGATACGTCACTAAAAGAATCTCCACTCGAAGGGGTGTGTGATGTGTGTGGAGCCTTCTATCTAACACTAATGTTACTGGGCAGCACAAATTAAATGATTGTATGAAATGATTCACCTAAAAATAATAAGAGGCTGTCAGTGAAGTGAGTGTTGAATGTGTGTTAGAGGAAAGTGTCTCTGCATGTGAGGATTGTGGTAATTCTGCTGATAATCATCTATTAGGCAGGAGAAGATCCACTATGTTATTCCTGTACACCTTTAGTTTAGATACAGGATGAGAAAATCACAGAGCCACAGGTGTGTGCAGGACGAGAGAGAGAGAGAGAGAGAGAGAGAGAGAGAGAGAGTTGGTGTGTACGTTCATGCATAGACGATTGTGAGAGATGGGGGAGAGAAACGGAGAGAACGTGTGTGTGTGTGTGTGTGTGTGTGTGTGTGTGTGTGTGTGTGTGATGGAATGAGTGTGTGTGTGTGTGTGTGTGTGTGTGCAAGTGTATGTGAGTGTGTGTGTGAGAAAATTGAAATATTATGAGCTTTTCCAAATTCCTCTACATTTTTCTGATTGCCATGAAAATTAAAACATGAGATGATATGAGAAAACCACTAAACATCAGGTCACGCACACACACACACACACGTACACACACACACACACACACATACACATGAACACATTTTCTTTCCCTTTGCCCTCCCCTGCCTCTCACAATAAACTATAAATTAATACACACACACACACACACACATATGAAGGGAGAGAGGAAGGGGTGGGATAAATAGAGAAAGAGAATATGTATGTACAAGTGAGAGAAAGAGTGTGTATGTGTGTGTGATTGCTTGTGCTGTGTTATACTGCCGTCTGCTGGCAACAGTGTCATTACCTAAATTTTCCTATAACCAACCCAGTTGACTATGATCACGTGAGTCAGAGGTTTGTGGTTGATTTGGTGTTCTGTTCCTGTCACATGACTGTTCTGCTCTCCTCTAACAGGAAGTGTCCTTTCTGAAGTCCAGCATTCAGGATATGAGGATGTGGAGGAGGAGCTTCTCTCAGGTAACAGGACCCCCGTGTGTGGGCGTCAAATTACTACATCACTCTCACATCAAAGTGCTTTATTTTTAAGTTGAGATATTAATGAAGTTTATCATCTTATTCCAGAAAGTTCTGTGATTGTGGACCGGGCTGAGTATTATGATGGTGTCACCACAAGAGAGGACACACCAGAGAACTATGATGATGTCATCACTGCTGGACACAACCCTGATACTGTAGCAGGTGAGGTTCTGTATTAGCCATTGTCTGCTAGAAAGAACATGAAATAATCTTACTGCATCTAACTGTACATTGGCTTGTTTGTGAACAAATGTGAATTTTTGGGAGAGCACGTATATGCTGAATTCATATTTCAAAGTGAAAGGAGAATCATTAAATATTCTGTGATTGTAAAGACGCCTGTATGCCTGAGTTTTTCTCTCCTTTAAGAGTGTAACAATGAGGGCTGAGCAGGTGGGACGCAGATGCAAATTTTGAGGTGTTTTAATAAAATGACTAACACAAAAATGACAGAACTCATACAAAGAACAGAGGTGACATGAAAGCTGAAATTGAAGACATACAAAGAACAATCTTACAAAAGTCATGAACAAAACCAGTACTTACAATAACCGACAACACAAGAGACCAAACACAGGACTTAAATACACTAACTAAACAAGGAACCCAACAAGACACACCAGAAAGCAATAACGAGGGGTGGAGAACAAGGCAGGGGTGTGAAGACAGAGACAACTAGGAAATTCAAAATAAAAGATCCAAACACACAGAGAAAACAAAAGACATGACTGACGGGGGGAGGCGGGACCACGTGACAGAGCTTCCATCTCAGTAACGTGTGTGTTCTGCTACATCTTTGTGTTTTGGTGTAGATGATGTATCTGAGAATTATGATGATGTCATTACTGCTGATCAGAACTCTGTTGATGTCACAGGTATGACATGTAATGTACAACATTGTAGCCTCATACATCACAAATTAAATACATGCATTTCAAATGCATGCATCAAAGCTGCACAATATGTTGTGTGACGTAACACATCTTTTAGTGATATTAGTATCATGTCTTCCCCTGTTGGTGTAGTGACCACATCAAAAGTTGTTTATAGATGATAATTGATCTTTGTCTGTTGGTGTAGTAGACACTCCAGAGGACAGTGATGATGTCATCTCTGCTGGACAGGATGTAGGAGGTGTAGATGGTGAGTGTCTTGTTTTGCCCTTGTTTTGTCCTCCACTACACTCCACCTGTATGTGGGTGGAGAGGGTGGAGTCAGTGTGTCACATCAAGAACACAGACAGCACATGGAAAACATAGTCACACCAACTATGGCATGATATGGAAAAGTTGTTCATTCATTCATTCATTCGCTTATAGAAAAAGTGCTCCCATATTTATACATGTGGAAGTGGTTGAAACAATCCTGTAATCCAGTACCACACAGGTCTGTCTACATGTCACCTACAAATGATGTCTGGTACCTTGAATCATGCAGCTGTTTAAATTAAAACAGAACAGGTGGTCATAAACCACAATAAACTACATTTTATTTTTTTTTTATATTATTCAAGGTGGAGAATTTATACAACTTCATACACAACTTTTCACAGGAATCATTAAGCTAATCATTAACCTAATTCAGTAGGCTACTGCCTGACCACTTCTTAGCACAGTGGTGGTGATTAGATAAACACTGATTCGTTCTCTTTTAACTTATTCGTCACTCATTATTTATTCATTTTGAATGCTATTTAAATATGTGTAGTAAAATATTCCAATATTTATGTCAGGCTATTGTAATATTTTAAAGAAACGTTTCAATGTCCTCTTTTTACAGACTATGAAGACATAAAGGAGGAGCCTGAGAAAGAGATGAATCACGTGACTGAGAGACCACGCCCAATGCCTTTCTTTAGGAAATTACATTTGAACTTCTTCAAACTCAAAAAATGATTTCTAACATTATTTGTCTTTTTCTACCTATTACTCCATCATTATTTCATTTCGCTTTCAGCTGTTTTTAAAATATCTCCCACTGTACTTTCATGACAAATATTTCACGTCCTATGTTATTCAAATAATCTTGTAATTGTCATGTTCCTCTGTGTGCTATTCTGTGTGTAGTGTACGTTGTGTGTGTGTGTGTGTGTGTGTGTGTGTGTGTGTGTGTGTGTGTGTTCGTCGTTGTTTCAATTCGCGTTCTACGTGTGGTGTATTCGCCTTTAAAATAAAACATTTTAAGTGAAGCCAAACTGCCTCACACCTGCATTGTTACAGTAATCATATGCAAGATCTCACATTTATTCGTTCTGAAATAATCTTATAGGCTATCTGTGATTTAAACAGAAGCCTAAATTAAAAACTGAAATGCCACATTTTAAATATTTTCTCAAGCCACTGATTAAAAAAATAAACAAACTGTCTAAATAAAATTAATATTTGTCGTAAAAGGCTGTTCCTTTGACTATTTAGGATATTATGAAAATATGCATGAAATACTATAATTTTAATTTTACCCTACATATATTATCAATGAACTGAGCACAAATCATAATCTTGTTAATGTCTATTATAATCTCTGTCTGCTCTAGCTACCTACACTGTAGCTTAACGTATCTGAACTCTTAATGATTAATAAGTAATTTCACTGTACATGATTTCAGCTTTTAACCTTGAGAATCCGTATTACGCTGTGTGTGAGAAATAAATAGATCTCTTTGAGACGCTCAGTGTCCTTTAAAAAACAGCATTTAAAAACATTTAGTATAATATTGTGTCGTATGAAGCATTTTTCATCCTCTACATTTCCACACATTTCAGGCCTTGGCGTGTCTCTTAAAATTTAAATACGAAATTGTCACGTTGTGGGGGGACCCCCTACCGGTCGCCCCCGGTTACAGCGGCAGCGGTCCTGTTTTTGGTCACGTGATGTTCGTCCCTCAGGTGGGCGGGACCCGTGATCCGTCTCACCTGAGGGTCGTTTGTTCGTCTATATATGTCTTGTCTTTGTACCAGTTGACTGCTGGTTATTATTTCCTTCATTTGGAACAATGCACGGGTTTTTGGTTTGCACACTTTCTATTAAACCATCCTCTTTCCCTGAGACTTGGCGTGATCGCTTCCTTTATGAGTTGCTCACCCTGCCCGTCACAGAATAACCAGCCACCTTTTGGAAGCCGCCAGTCTCCTTTGCTTTCTCCTTCGTTCGTGGTCATGTCTCGTGGTAAGTGTTTGTCTACGTGCTGTGTGTTTGTCGTGTATTGTCCGAGAGAGTGTTGAGTCTGTCCCCACTCGTCCCGCCGTGTTTAAATGTTGTTTGTGTAAAACCCGTAAGTAACACGGCGGTGACTAGAGCTGGGGACCAGTAGACTCCGCTCTCGCCCAGCGAAACTACCAGTGCCTCACATTGCGCACATCCGTTGTCCGTTATCGTCTGTATGTGTGTGTGTGTGTATGTACGTTGTAGTGTTTTGTTTTAATAACGATGCGGACGTGAGCGAGTGTGTGAGTGTGCCGTGGTGTGTGTGTTTCGCTGGTGGTGTTCGTGTGTGTATGTAGTCGGGTCCACCGGTGCGTGCCGCACGCTATAACGCGTGTGACGCGAATCTCTCTGCTCCTTTCGCCTCGCTCACCCGATATCCCGCGGTGACGGGGGTGAGCGACTGCGAGCCCGAGAGACGCGACGCTGTGGGCGTGACGCGTAAGCCGCTCGCGTATAGCTCTCTCTCTCAAGATCTGCGGATCCCGTTGGGAAAACGGTGAGAGAGAGAGCTGGAGTAGGCGGTGGGTCCTGTCCGTTTGTTAGTGTTCTCTGTCTTTGCGTGTTCGTTTTGTCCTAGAGTGTAGCGTGCTTTGTTTTATGTAATTCCTCTCTTGCGCCCCTCTTCACTGTGTGTGGGGAGGGGTCCATTTGAGGTCCCGTGCCACTAGATGTGGCACGGAGGGCATCTTGGGTGCGTCAGTGTTCTATGTAGTGTCTGTGTTTTTTGTTTTGTTATTCCCCAGAGGGGCCCCCCCTAAATATGTTTTTGGGGGGGAGCTATGGGGTTCCTGAGCCACAGAATGTGGCTCAGAAGGCGCTGCTCCGTTGGGAGATCTGTCCTGTTGGGAGGGACCCCTGAGCAGGTAGGAGCCCCTGTACCCCTTTAAGTAGGCAGAGGATGCCTGGGGTGTTAGTGGCAGGGTGTCTCCTCAGGCTAAGAAGGGGTCTCCTCCCCCCTGGGTAAAGGGGGTTTAACAGGCAGGGCAGTGCACGTTATGTGTTGTGTGTCGTCTGTGTGCGTGTGTGTGTGTGATGTGTTGCAGGTCGCTCCTGGTGGTGGACTGCGGTACTCCCGGACCTAGTGGGGTCTCCAGGAGGAGACCCTCTCCTTCGAGCTCGGGGTGACCAGCGTGTCCCTGATGCGCATTGCCAGGGCCCTGGTCTCTGGCGCTCCTGGGTTGGGTGGAGGAGTCCACCTTGAGATGAGGGGCCCCGGGAGGGGTTCACTCCCCAGGAGTCTGGGGTGACCCCTAGCGAAAAGGGCAGGGGTCAGCTCCGAGCAAGGAGGTAGGTTCGGGAGGTGTTTGTGGAAGCCGTGGCCGCACCCCAGTGTGGCGGCCTGCACACATCCACACCTGTGACGTGTGTAGGGCCCTGTGACCGACCGGGGCGTGGTTATCGTCTTGTTGACGGCCCGGTCGGTCCAGGGTCCCGCCCAGGAGGCGAGCTAACCTGTATGTGTTTTATGTTTTCAGCTCCAGGACTGCAGGGAACGGGTCCCTGCCTTGTCTGCGTCCTGTGACGAGGAGCTTATGTGTTTTGTGTTTTGTGTTTCAGCTCAGGACGGCAGGGAACGGGTCCCTGTCTTGACCCCGCCCTCCCGCCCCTTTGTTGTGATGTGCGCTGTAAGCCGCACATCCGGAGGGGAGTGCGGCTTTGGTGGGGGGGTCTGTCACGTTGTGGGGGGGCCCCCTACCGGTCGCCCCCGGTTACAGCGGCAGCGGTCCTGTTTTTGGTCACGTGATGTTCGTCCCTCAGGTGGGCGGGACCCGTGATCCGTCTCACCTGAGGGTCGTTTGTTCGTCTATATATGTCTTGTCTTTGTACCAGTTGACTGCTGGTTATTATTTCCTTCATTTGGAACAATGCACGGGTTTTTGGTTTGCACACTTTCTATTAAACCATCCTCTTTCCCTGAGACTTGGCGTGATCGCTTCCTTTTTGAGTTGCTCACCCTGCCCGTCACAAAATACCATATCTGAGTTTAAGATGAACGAGACGGTTTTAATCACGACGCATGCGCACTAATACAATTCCAACGGGAAACATATTGAATACAAAATATATATCCAAAAAATAAATTACTAATATAAACTTTTTGAATTAATTTGTAATTATTTTTTTTATTTGTTTTGTTTAAATTATTTTAATAGTGTATTGATTTCTAATCTCTGTGAAATTCAATATACTAAAAATAAAAAATAATAATAAGCACAGCAACTGGAAATCTAAGATAGCACATGCTCCTGCCTCTCTGACAGTAATGGGGTCAAAGTCACCCGTTTGCTTTCAAAATACTGGATGAGGTCTTCTCCATGTTCAAGCACAGTATTGATGGCACAACTGTGAAAGTTCCATCTGATTGCTGGAGTTTGTCTGTGGGCCACAATTTATCAAGAACACCTGTGTGCTTGGGTCATCTGGCAAGCCCACCAGGGTTAGAAAAAAAAAAATCTCATTTTGGTTATGTGAGACGTGGCCTGTTGCATTATAAGATTAACGTAGAACAAGCACAAGTTGGCACTGTGTGGCAATAACCATCGTCTCATCTGCCTGGATTGAGAGAAACTTGCTGGTCTGGGCTTCTTTAATTATTTGCTCCCTTACAACAGACAGCATAAAGTCCATTAGCTCATTCTGTACAGTTGTAGTAGTTTCCTTAAACACAGTGACATTCTCATGATGCTCTTTCAAAACTCCATCAAGGGAAGCAACAAAATCCACCAGCCCACGGATTATCCCGGTCTTATCTGAGCTCTTGCTCTCATCATGGCCATGCAAAGCCAGCTCAAATGCTCCACGGTGCCTCAGGTGTGTGTCTGTGTATACAGGTGTGTGTCTGTGTATACAGGTGTGTGTCTGTTTGTGACGGGTAGGGTGAGTGAAAATAAATGGAAGCGATCATGCCAAGTCTCAGGGAAATAGGATGGTTTAATATGTAAAGTGCGCAAACCAAAACCCGTGAACTGATCCGAATTAAGGATAATAATAACCAGCGGTCAACTGGTACAAAGACAAGACATATATAGACGAACAAACGACCCTCAGGTGAGACGGATCGCGGACTCCCTATAGGGAGTCCTATGGGGAGGGGCTCTTTAAGACCAGGCTCCGGTCACCCCACAAAATAAGGGGGCTCCTACCAGGTGGAGACCTTCACAAGGCCCAGGAACGCCACGATCCACCGCCAGGGAGAAGCACCTGCACATAAAACACAAATGCACACACACACCAACACAAAACACATACGCGCACTTACCCTGACCATCTCAGCACCCCGCACCCGGGGAGAGGGGTCTCCATCTCAGCAGGAAGGGACACCAAACAACTCACCTCATGCATCAGGAGAAGGGCCCCTACCGGCTCTGGAGAACACCCTCGAATCCCTGGTCAGGGCCTCCCTTAGGAGCTACGCCCTCCGTGCCACATTCCATGGCACGGGACCACCACTGGTCCACCCCCAACACACATTCAAGGGGAGGAGCATGTGTGGAATTACACACAACAGTTCACAAGCACGCTAAAACAAAACACACAAAGACTAGACAAAAGCACGGTGCAAAACGGCAAACGGACAGGACCCACACATGCGCGCTCTACACAAATAGTGGTGACGCGCCGCTCAAGTTCGCAGTCGCTCCCCACATAAAACACTAGACACACGGGGGAGCGAGGCGACCGTGACGAGCGGCGACAGCGTCACACACAACACATTCAACAATTAACACAAGCGAGCAACGCACAATGTTCCATACTTCCGTTCACTCACACACACACACATGCACACACATGTGACCACACAACACGAAGAGCCCGACCGGGGTCGACTGCCCTGGTCACCGCCGTGCTGCACACACACACAACGTTTCAGCACGGTGGGGCTCTTCAACAACAAACAAAACACCACGCAGACAAACACTTACCACGAGACATGACTGTTTAGTCATCTAGGTATAGTATTAAACCTGTACAGACCGAGAGACGATAACAGACGACACGCACACACTGGCTTCACTCTAGAACTGTCTTCCTTTATTAACTGCCCCCCCGCCCCAGGTCAACAGGTAATTCAACAATGGTTCCTACCTATATATTAACCTAATACTACATCCCCCTTTCTGAGATAGAAGAGTCCCATTCTTCCTTCCAGGATTATTCTACTAAACAGACTGTTCCACAATGTAAAGAATCTTTTCTTTTCTTTCACTATTAACAGTACTGATATTATTTCAAACCGAACAATTAAACAGAAAACCAATTAAACAGAAAACCACATTGTTCTTTCTTCTTTCTATTTTAAAGAAGGGTGGAGTAGACTGTCCATCCAGTTCTGCCGAGTGTGGGGATTATTCTGCCCCGTGCCCACTCAGCCTTTTTTCTATCTTCCTCTAAGTACAAACAAAGTCCTTCAAGTAACCAGGGACCTTTTTCTCTCTGACTGGGTACCGGCGCTCTGGTGTTTGGATCAGCTGTTGCTGGCCGTCTCTGCCATTCGGTGAGATAAGCGCTGGTGCTGTCTCTGATGGGGTGTGTTCATCAGATGATGTGTCAGGTAGGCTGGTTGTGTTTTCAGGCGCCACTGGTGTTGGAGATAGATGGAACCTGTTTCTCCATAGAATGCCTTCTGGTGTCTCCACTAGGTAAGATCTGGGTGTGGCAGCAGTAGACAGCACTGTGCCTCGCTGTGCAGTGTCTTTTATATACACATGTTTACCTGGGTAGAGATGTTTCATGTGATGTGTCTTATGTCTGCGATCGTAGTTATGTTTTTGCTTTTGTCTGTACCTGTTTTCTATTGTCTTCAGCTTTTCCATGTCGACACACCTTGGCTTGAGTTGAGATGGGATGACAGTAACAGGTGTTCTTATCTTCCATCCCATGAGCAGCTCGGTGGGACTGTATCCATTGGCCAGCGGGGCAGCACGGTAGGCCATGAGAGCGAGATAAGGATCTGTTGACTTTTTCAGTAGATTTTTGATTGTTCTTACTGCTCTCTCTGCCTCTCCGTTGCTCTGTGGAAAGCGAGGACTAGATGTCACATGGTCAAAACCCCAGTCTTTTGCAAAGTGTCGAAAGCACTCAGATGAAAACTGTGGCCCGTTGTCTGAGCGAACCACCTCTGGGATTCCGTGACGTGCGAAGATTGATTTGAAGTGCTGAATTGTTGCTTCTGAAGTTGTTGATGACATCTTTGCGACTTAAAAGAATCTAGAAAAATAGTCCACGACAATTAAGTAGTGCTGGTTGTCATATTGGAACATATCTGCTCCTACTATGGACCATGGTCTCGTTGGAAACACTGTGGGCAGCATCGGTTCTTTCAAGTTTGTTCTCTCACGTGCACAAGTATCACAGTTCTCTATCAGCTGTTGCAATTCTTTACTAAGGCCCGGCCACCACACTGATTGCTTGGCTCTCTCTCTGCATTTTGTCAGGCCTAAATGTCCCTCGTGCAGCTTGTTCAGTATATCCACACGGAGCGATACTGGAATGACTATTCTTTCTCCTTTGAGCAGCACTCCATTTTGCACCGTGAATTCACCTGAGAAGGGAAGGTAGGGTTGAATCTCCCTTTTGACAGAGAATCTATCAGGCCATCCATCCACGCAGTGTTTCTTCAGCTGGCAAAGTGTAGGGTCACTGTCTTGATGTGTTCTAATTTCCTGTAGCCTATGCTTTGTAGCTGGAAGGCTTGCCATGACTGTGTCAGCATACAGATCTATTTCTTCCTGCTGTAGATCATCTTCAGTGTAGCTTACAGTGGCTCTAGAAAGTACATCTGCAGTAGCAATATTCTTGCCAGCCACATGTGATATTGTATATGAGAACCTCAGCAGTCTCATTCGGAGACGTTGTATTCGTGGTGGAAGAGCATCCAGCGTCTTTGATCCCAAAAGAGGGACCAGTGGTTTGTGGTCTGTCTCTATGTGGAAGTTTTTCCCTAGGAGAAATTCTGCAAACTTCTCACAGGCCCACGTGGACGCCAATGCCTCCTTCTCTATCTGGGCATACCTTTGCTCAGTGGTGGTGAGAGCCCGTGATGCATAAGCTACTGGTTTCCATGCTGTGTCTGGTTGTTTCTGGAGAAGAACTGCGCCTAGCCCATATGATGATGCATCAGCAGAGACCAACGTTTCAGCATCGGTGTCATATAATGCCAGCCCAGGAGGCGTTGTTAGCTCCTCTTTGATCTTATCAAAAGCTTCCTGCTGTTGGAACCCCCATGCCCACCCGTTTGACTGTTTCAACAGGTCTCTGAGTGGACGGGTCTTCTCAGCTAGATGAGGTAGAAATTTCCCCAGATGATTTATCATCCCCAGCGGTCCTCTTACCTCACTAATATTTCTTGGTTCTCTCATGGCTTTCACTGCCTTCACCTTTTCCGGGTCTGCACTCACCCCAGATGCCTCAATAATTTGCCCCAGGAACTTGATTCGGCTCTTTGAGAACTCACATTTTTCATTGAGAGTAACTCCGGCCTCTTGAAGTCGTGACAGTGTTGCACGTAGTCTCTCATCATGCTGCTGTTGTGTAGCTCCCCAAATGAGCACATCATCCATCTGGCACAGAACACCCTCCATACCCTCAAGCAGTTGTGTCATACGCTTCTGAAAGTGCTCGGGAGCAGAGAAAATTCCGAAGCATAAACGGTTATAGCAATATTGTCCGAATGGGGTTATGAACGTGGTTAATAGGGAAGACTTTTTGGAAAGTGGAATCTGCCAGAACCCTGAATTTGCATCCAGCTTTGAGAACACTCTGGCTCCAGCTAGCTGTCCTAGTGTGTGTTCTACTGAGGGAAGTGGATGTCTCTCCCTCAAGACGGATTTGTTCAGTTCTGTGAGATCTGTACAAATTCTCACCTTGCCAGTTCGCTTAGGTACAACCACCATAGGTGCACACCATTCAGTAGGCTGTTCCACTTTAGAGATGACTCCTTGTTGCTCCATGCGATTTAGTTCTTCTTTAACTCTAGGCATGAGAGGGAGTGAAATGCGTCTAGGGGTGGACAGAGAGAAGGGTTTAGCGCCGGGCTTCAGTATGATTTTGTACTCTCCCTGCATCTTTCCTAGACCACTGAATAGCTTTGGGAATTCTGATTTTACTGCTTCCTCATTAACTAGATTGACTTCCTCCAACCTAGCAACTAACTGCAGTGCTGTAACAGCTGGGCGGCCTAAAAGTGGTGTGGCCAGTTCCTTCACAACATAAACGTCCTGTTTTGTGCTCTTTTGTCCTTTCTGCAGTGTGGCTGTGAATTTTCCCTTCACTGACAGCGCTGAGCCTCCTGGACCCTTGAGGACTTTTGATGACTTTACCAGTCTACTGAGTTGGTCAGGACTGCACAATCTCTCTGGTACTGCTGTTACGTCTGCACCTGTGTCTATTTTGCACACAACATTGCAGTGATCGATTTTTATTTCTGTCATCCATGGACCTTCGTCTGTATCAGTCAGAAGTGAGCCAAGGAATGCAACCTCATCCTCTACATCTTCAGTCAGTAATGCAATGTTCACCTGACTGGACTTTCTGGAACGACAAGCTCTGGCATAATGTCCCTTCTTTTTGCAGTTGTTACACACTGCTTCTCTAGCTGGACATTGCTGCAGGCTGTGTCCTTTTGTATCACCACATCTTTTACATTGTGGAGGTTTGGTATACTTTTTCTGTGCCACCCTCATAGCCGACTGGGATGTCTGTAGCTTGACTGGTGTGTGTATACCCCCTCGCTGCTTGAGGTGCATGCTGTCGAGCTGTGTGTTCATTGCGTCACCTTTGAAATTTTTCTTAAGCATTTCTTGTTGCTTTTTCACTTGCTCGCTCTGTCGAGCTCTGGTAACAGCTTTGGCGAGTGTTAATTCAGGGTCCATTTGTAGTTGTTCTGACAGTTTTGTGTCTCTTAGTCCAACTACTAGGCTGTCTCTCACCATTTCATCATGTAGCTCTCCATATCCACAATGCTCAGCCAAACAGTGCAATGCAGTAATAAAACAATCGACTGACTCACCCAGCTCCTGTTGCCACTGGTCCTTTCAAAAATGACATTCATTCGTGTTATAAAGTGAGCATCCATCCTGCTTTTGACCTCGTTGAAATCGCTCGCTTCGATGGGACTCAGGTGTAGAGAGATCAGTATATCCTCCGCCTCTTCTCCCATCGCGTAAATCAGCGCGTTCACCTGGTTTTCGTCCGCTTGCGTTTCCAGACCTGACGCCATCCGAAACCTCTCGAAGCGTTTAATCCACTTGGGCCAGTCTTCAGCCTTGAATGTGAATTTATCTGGCGGTGGAACTTGGAACAGACTCATACTGCCGTGCTGTGACGCTGAATCGTTTTACTCCACTCTCAAAAAGACCGGTTACACGTCGCGGTTATAGGGGTCGAAGCACGTGCGGTAGCCCAGTTTTTTTTTCCGTTTTTTTTTTTACTTCGCCAGTGGTATATGGACAATAAACGTTGGAAAACTTACTCGAATCCAACTTCTGACACCATGTTTAGTCATCTAGGTATAGTATTAAACCTGTACAGGCCGAGAGACGATAACAGACGACACGCACACACTGGCTTCACTCTAGAACTGTCTTCCTTTATTAACTGCCCCCCCGCCCCAGGTCAACAGGTAATTCAACAATGGTTCCTACCTATATATTAACCTAATACTACAATGACCACGAACGAAGGAGAAAGCAAAGGAGACTGGCGGCTTCCGAAAGGTGGCTGGTCATTCTGTGACGGGTAGGGTGAGCGAAAATAAATGGAAGCGATCACGCCAAGTCTCAGGGAAATAGGATGGTTTAATATGTAAAGTGCGCAAACCAAAACCCGTGAACTGATCCGAATTAAGGATATAATAACCAGCGGTCAACTGGTACAAAGACAAGACATATATAGACGAACAAACGACCCTCAGGTGAGACAGATCGCGGGCTCCGCCCACCTGAGAGACGAATACAACACCACACCCACAGGACAAGCTGCTGCTGTAGACGGGGGCGACCAGTAGGGGGCCGCCGTATCGTGACAGTGTTGTGTTAAACGAAGCTCTCATCTGACAATATTACAGTAATCATATGCAACATCTCATATTTATTCATTTTATATCTGCAATTAAAACAGAAGCACACATTTTAAATGCAACAATATATTTTTGCTAGTTATTAAATTAAAACAAATAATTTAAATAAAATTAATGTTTGTTGTAAAAGGTCAGAACTATTTATTAGTCGTTTCATAAAAATACGCATGAAATACTAAAACCATATAACACAAATTATATTGGTGCTAATGTGTGTTTTTCGTGCTAAGTAATTTCACTGTACACAATTTCAATGTTTAGCCTTGTGAAACAGTGAGTGATATTCCGTGAGAGGTAAATGTACCGAGGCGTTCAATGTCATTGAAAAATATTTAAAAACGTCTATAATGTTGTATTATATGAGTACAATATAATCATTGTGCATTTTTCGTCCTCTACATTTATGCATATTTCAGGCATTGGGTCGTCTTTTATAATGGGTATTATAAAAGGGTTTCTGAGAGTTTGGATCGAATGGATAAAATATCCGGTGTTATTGAAAAACAGCTTTAAAAAGAATCACGTTTTCAGTACAAATTGTATGTCTTAAAACATATTAATACAAATATTAATTTGTAAAATGTATAAAAAAATGTATAAATTTGTTAGTTATTATTATGTATGTTATATTAAAATAAAGATATATAAAAAAGTAAAATTAGATCAAAATATTTATAATATTTTTTACTTCATTACATTTCCAGGTACATGGGAGAACGCAATAGTCGGCAGTGACGTCAGCTGTCATGTACACGGTCACTTGCGGGTCAAAAATAAGATTGCAGGATTTATGATCCTTTGCTGCCATCTTGTGGACAAAATCTGAAGAATCTCTACGTGTCTGTTTACGCTTAAGAGTCGAATAGTTTACGTAACTGGTAGATCTTTTACACATTAAATTTTAAAATGTGATGAATATGTGATTAGGGAATAATACTTTCTCTTCAACAATTATAGTTTGTTGAAGTTATTGTGCTTTCTGTATAACCAAATAATGAAAACAAATCCTCATGTTTCTCAGATTAGGCTTTAAATATGATATTCATTTCATTAATAATTGGATATAGTTTAATTTATAGTAATAGATTAGTTTAGTTTATTCTGAACAATAGTTTATTCCGAGTGACAATCCACTATTATACTGTAGTGCACAAACGTTGTTGTCATTGTTTAACTGTCAGTTATTAATCAGTGTTCAGATCATCTTTGTGCAGGTGGCATTGAAGCTGTATCTACACTGAGCGCTTCCTCTCTCTGAAATCAGCCTCCTGTATGCTGGTGACTTTCTCACCACACTCTCCTTAGTCAGACGCCTGTAAAGACGGGAGGTGGAGTTCTGTTCATCAGCGCTGACGTTCTTTTGATATATATGGAGTAAGTCAAAAAACCTCCTCTGATTTGACACTGAAGATGTTTGATGATTTCCCCTCTCTGTCTAATAAGGTTAATGTGAGTGTGATTGGTGGCTGTGGGGAGCTCTCTATCTCTCTCTAGGGGGCTGAGGGGACACAGTTCCTTCATTCTCTCTCGGGGAGCGGAGGTGAAGCTTGTGTTGTCTGCTGAATTGAACAGACTGTGTGCAGGACAGAGGGAGATGGACAGCTGTCTGACTTTAATTCTTCTGATGTCCACAGTCACATTCATCACAGCTCGTAAGTCTTTACTGTCAAATGTACACATTTGAGTACATAATCACATTATTTATATTGTTAAAGTTGCATGTTTGTATTGGAACACTGGTAAAAAATTACTGTAGTATCTTGAAATTTCTACCTCTGTGACTATACATATAAGAAAGCCAGAATAACTACTGTATACATTGCAAACTCTTATGTAATATGTATTTTTATTCTCACTCTACCTCCCTCTATTGTACAGACAGTGTGAAGCTGGTGGATGGTGGTAGTCGCTGTGCTGGGAGATTGGAGGTTCTCTATAGAGGACAGTGGGGAACAATGTGTGATGATGACTGGAATATGAGAGATGCTGCAGTGGTGTGTAGAGAGCTGGACTGTGGGGAGGCTGTAGATGTACTGGGTGGTTCTCACTTTGGACCAGGATCAGGACCAGTCCGGTTGAATGGAAGGTACTGTACTGGATCAGAATCTACGTGGGCCAAATGTGGAGCTGTTAAATTTTGGATCCTGCGTGAATGTAGTCATGATAATGATGCTGGAATGATCTGCTCAGGTAAACTGTGTTCATTCTCATTTTCAAATGTCTTTTTAAGTTTTTCTAAATTTTTTACTTTTCACATTTTAAACTTCCTTCAGAATTTAAATTTTACCTTGAATATTTTTTTATTTAAATGTATTAAATTATTTAAAGCGTCACTTTTTTGTGTCGTGTTTGGTGTGAAACTGCATTAAAGTTTTCTTTAATTGGTTTGGCATCTTAAAGATTTTTAAAAGAATAAAAATAAACTGTCACTGTACGGATGCCCCCTGTCTGCCACCTCCGTCTGCAGCAGCAGTATTTCATGTCCTGTTGTTGTTCAATTGTGTTCATCCCTCAGGTGGGTGAGGCCCATTAGGAAACCTGACACCTGAGGGACATTTGTCTGTCTATATATGTCTTGTCTTTGAACCAGTTGACTGCTGGTTATTGCATCCTTCATTTGGATTAGTTCATGGGTTTTGAGTTATTGCACTTTATTCATTAAATCCTCCCTTTTCCCCTGAGATTGGAGTGATTGCTTCGTTTTTATTTGCACTCTTCGCCCATCACATAAACAGATTAGGTGTGTCCAAAGGTTGTGTGTATATATGTGTATATAGATATATCACACGATCAGTTTGAGCTGTGATATGTATTCATGTGTGTGTATGTAGAATCACCCTGGGAGGTGGAGTTCCCACTGGGTTGGCCAGGAGGCAGCATGACGTGCATGTTGTATTCTGCAAACATAACAGCACAAATTACAAATTTGTGAAAATGTATTAATCCACTGACATACCAGTTTTGTTGTCTGTGGAATAAGATAATTGTTATACATACTCTGTGCAGAGAGAAAGGGATGGCTTGTACAGAATAGCAAAAAGCTAACAGACAGTAACAAGGAAATGAAAAGTAAAAAAATCATGAAATGAAAGAAATGTGAAAGCATGAATAAAGTTCACAAGCTTCCATGGTTTTGTGTTTTGTTAGGAGTGAGGCTGGTTGGAGGTTCTCGCTGCTCTGGGAGAGTGGAGGTGCTTCATGGGACGTCCTGGGCCACAGTGTGTGATGCTGACTTTGACCAGCAGGATGCAGAGGTTGTGTGTAGAGAGCTGGGCTGTGGGCTTCCTGTGGAGGTGCTGGGAGCAGCTGCTTTTGGCAGAGGGGAGGGCCAGATGTGGACAGAGGAGCTTCAGTGTAGAGGCAACGAATCTGACATCTACTCATGTTCAACATCTTCACTCAAACACAGTTGCTCCCATGACAATGATGTTGGTCTGTTATGTGCTGGTAAGAAGTACGTTTAACATAACTAATTTCTTTATCCCCATACACATAAAGTAAACCTCAACACTCTTCACATTTCAAAGTTTATATTTAGAAATTGTCTTCTATGAAAATGCAATTTACTTGTTTTATATATTATCTTATTTTTACTTTGAATAAGTTTAAATTTCTTTTCTTTAATTTGAAAAAATGTCAGATGAGAGATAATATGTACTTAAATATGTATTTTAATATGTACTTTAAAATGTCTAACATTTCAATTAAAAAATGTACATTTGTGGTTGATGTATGATTGAAGGCAAAACTTTCCTATCGCTTACTTTCAATTTCTTTGGTGTACAGGCAGTGTGAGGCTGGTGGATGGTGGTAGTCGCTGTGCTGGGAGAGTGGAGGTTCTCCATAGAGGACAGTGGGGAACAGTGTGTGATGATAACTGGGATATGACAGATGCTGCAGTGGTGTGTAGAGAGCTGGACTGTGGGGAGGCTGTAGATGTACTAGATGGTTCTCACTTTGGACCAGGATCAAGACCAATCTGGATGGATGATGTGGACTGTAGTGGATCAGAGTCTACACTGAAGAACTGTGGATCAGCAGGATGGGGTAAACATAACTGTAATCAAACAAAAACTGCTGGAGTCATCTGCTCAGGTAAGATGCTCTGCATATAACATCTCTAATTAATGAAATTCACAGCTATGTGTGTCAGGGCTGGCTCGGATGCGACTCTCCAGACTCTTAATTAATTTCTTAATTAATTACATAAATGTACTTAAACAAGACTTATCATCCCCTCACCATTTCAGCCAACAAAAAAGCTGAAAAAAGAATATAACCGGGGATTTTGGCGAAACTGGTATGAAGGGAAAACGTGGCTAGCAGGCTGTGATGTAGCGCGCGCCCTGTTCTGCTTTCCCTGCAATCTGCTCCATCCTTAACGCTGTTGCCCATACTCTAAAATGCAACACCTAAAATAAAATGCTGTCTGAGGAATACAGAAATGATTGTGAGTGGGAAAAATTCACTTTTAATTAATGGTAAATCTCTTCATGTTTAAAGTTGTTTATGAGGGCAAATTGAGAGATAACAATTTTTGTTGACCACAGTTAATAGTTCAGTCATTGTGTAGAGCTTTAACCAAGATTATATTTACAAGATATATCGGTGCACAAATACTGTACAGTCTATAATGTAAAGAGAAATATATATTTATCATTTTCATGGGTTAAGTCACTGTTTTTTATTTACCCACTGAAATGGTCACCTTGGATGTCATCACAACAATTGCGCCCCCTGAGATATTTGTCAGAGGCCGCCACTGTAGTCTATATTTAAACATTTTATCTAAAGGGGCAGAAATACAATTCATAATGACAGCATCTTGCAGAGCTTGCTTACAATGAAGTTTGCTATTTTCGTGTAAAATAATACATTTTTTATTTAATAGCGCCTTTCTAACACTCAAGGACACTTTACAATTCAACAGCAAGAACAATAAATAAATTCATACATAAAATACAAATAAGAGAAACAATTAAAATATGACACAGTAAAAACATGGATCAGTTAAACATTAAAAGCAACTTGGGTGAGTCTTTAATGAGGATTTGAACTGTAGAAGTGAGTTTATATTCCTTATGTCAGGTGGCAGGGAATTCCAAAGTCGGGGAGCAGAGCGACTGAAAGCTCTACTCCCCTTGGTGGTGAGACGGGCAGAGGGGACAGTCAGGTGAATAGAGAAGGAAGATCTGAGAGTGCGAGATGGAATAGCGACAGTGAGAAGATTAGAGAGATAGGGTGGGGCGAGGTTATAGATGGCTTTGAAAGTGAGTAGAAGGATTTTATAGTCTATACGGAACTTGATTGGAAGCCAGTGGAGCTGAGACAGTACAGGAGTGATGGTGGAATGAAGGGGTTTTTGTGATGATACGGGCAGCTGAGTTTTGAACCAATTGAAGCTTATGGAGAGATTTGTGTGGAAGACCAAAAAGCAGGGAATTGCAATAGTTGAGGCAGGAAGTGACGAGGCTGTGCACGAGGATGGCAGAGGAATGTGGGTTGAGGGCACAACGAAGGCGACTGATATTACGTAGATGAAAGTAGGCGGACTGGGTAATTTTATTGATATGTGATTTAAACGATAAAGAGTTGTCGAGGATGATACCCAGGCTTTTTATCTGAGAGAAAGGGAAAATGATTCTTGTTTAAGTACATTTATGTAATTAAGAGACGATAAAATGTAAAAACAAACATCTGTCATCTTTTGGCTCGCGGACACCAACAAAAGAAGAAAAGAGAGCGCATCAGCGTTGTTTACGTAGCATTCGTAAAGCGCTCGTGCCTGTGAACAGAAACTGAAATAGTGCCCTCTGTGGTCACAAAACTCGACGGTCACAGAATCTGGTGTAACACCGGCATTTGGATCCACTTTCTTTCAGTGATATCACGCGGTGGCGGTGCTTACTGTTTCGGTGAGACACCGCGTTACAGTGTGTCCCTATACTTTCAATAATCAGTGATAATTTTGTCAATTATGTCTTGTATGTTCATAGTGTATATATTCTTGTACATAAATGTTTGCTCTTTTTTGCTGTCATAAAAGACAAATGGATCAACCCCACTCTCAGGAACAGCCGCTAACATAATCAGGTTCACCTGTTGTGCCACCACGCCCACATTCCACGCATACTTAAACACCAGGGGTGAGTTTCTCGAAACATTCTTAGCGCTAAGTACTTCTTAACCTCATACGTTTCATATGAGGTTACGAAGTACTTAGCGCTACAAATGTTTCGGGAAACCCACCCCAGGACTGCACTTCCTGGTTGCAAAGTATTGCCTCTGTATGTTGTTGCATACAGAGCGTTTATTCCTGTCTGTCTTCCCGTGCACCGAACTCTGCTTGCTCCCTAGACCACGTTTCCCACGTGATTCCTGGATACTTCTTGGACTCTGACCTCGCCTCTCGACCCCGGACCATCCTGAACACCGCTACTCCGCTACAGCCCTACACCAGCATAACACCGCTGTGTTTTCTACGTGGCTCGCTGTACAGAGTTGTATTAATAAAAATCGATAATTTCCGCATCAGGATCTTTCTCTGCGTGCTCCATTCATTACAGAATTCTTCGCCACGAAAATGGATCCTGCGGAAACTCAGGCTCACCTGGTTCACCTCGAGGCGACTATCACAGCTATGACAGAGCACATTCGACAGCTCACCGAGACTGCCTGCAACCAAGAGACTGCGCTCCGTGCCCTCTCTGAGACCATGCAGCAGAACGCCCAAAGTGCCAGCCCTGTGATGCCTGCCCCCTTGACCACTGCTATGCTCCCCGCTAACATCCCAGTGGCCGTGCCGGAACGGTATCATGGCTTTCCGGAGCGTTGTCGAAACTTTCTAATGCAATGCTCAATGTACATCACATACCACCCAGCCCAGTTCCAGACAGATCGTCTAAAGGTGGACTCTATGCTGTCCTTCCTGACCGGAGAGGCAGGAACCTGGGTTACTGCTCTTTGGAGCAGTGGAGATCCCTCCCTGGATTCCGAACGCTGCTTCTCGGAGCTGCTCCGATCCGTCTTCGACCACCCGGCTGCTGGACGCAATGTCGGTACCCAGTTGTGCGAGATCAAGCAGGGGAGACGCAGTGCAGCAGATTATGCCTGAGAGTTCTGTACGCTGGCTGCTGGTAGTGGCTGGAGTGAGACTGCCCTGAAGACTGTATTGCGCCGCGATCTGAGAACGGATCTGCAGGTTGAGCTGGCCTATCGAGGCGAAGAGCATTCTCTTTCCGAGTTCATACAAGCAGTAGTGAACGTAGATAAACTGCTCACTACTCACCGTCCCATGTCAGTAGGTGCACGCCCGTCCACTCCCTCCAACCCGTCGTCTCGTTTCTCAGGAGAAGGAAATTGTGATTACCCCGAGGCTATGCAGCTGGGCCAGTCTCCACTCACTCCCGGGAGAGAGCTCGTCGTATGCGCGAAGGACTCTGCCTCTACTGCAGCGAGGAGGGTCATTTCCGTGACCGATGCTCCACACGACCTCCTCGTCGCTGCGGGAGCTCCCCCTCACAAATCAAAGTAAGACCACCATTACTTTCTCTTTGTGACAGTTCCCAACTTAACCTACCTGTACAGCTCACCTGGGGGGGTATTACCCACAGCTACTCTGCATTAGTCGACTCAGGCGCAGGAGGAGACTTTCTCGATAGCGAGTTGGCTAAATCGTTAAATATTCCCGTTGAAGAAGTAGATCCCCCTTAAGAATAAATTCAGTAAGTGGACAACCCATAGGTACTGGAGTAGTTAATCTACGTACCAAGCCTTTACTCCTCCGTGTCGGGCTGCTTCACTCAGAGATGAGGCAATTCTATCTGGTCTCTGCCCCTCATGATTCAGTGATCCTCGGTTTTCCCTGGCTGAGAGAACACGACCCGGTCATTTCCTGGCAGAAACGGGAATTAGTAGCATGGAGACCGCACTGCCTACAGAATTGTGTTCACTTACCCCTTCGCTCCTTGACAGTCGAGAGGCCTGATACGCCCCTCTCTGATGCGGTCCCTGAGCAGTGTAGAGAATTTACAGACGTGTTCAATAAGGAGCGTGCTAGTCTGCTCCCTCCCCACAGACCCTGTGACTGTGCCATCGTCCTCCGTCCCGGGGACAGATGCGCTATCCCGTCCAGAGGATGCTGCCATGGAATCGTATGTCAGTGAGGCTCTACAGAAGGGGTTCATTCGCATGTCTACGTCTCCCCGCGTACCCCCTGCCTTTCATATCTGCCTCACAAGAACGGTTGATGGGGGCTACGGTTTTCACGAAGCTTGATCTCAGGAGTGCTTACAACATGATCAGGATTCGCGCTGATGATGAGTGGAAAACAGCCTTCGTCACCGCCAGGGGGCACTACAAGTATCTGGTAATGCCATACGGGCTGTCGAATAGCCCGTCAGTGTTCCAGGCTTTCATGGACGACATATTCCGGGACATGCTTGATAAATACGTGTTCGTGTACATAGATGACATCTTAATCTATTCCCCCTCTGTCCAGGAACACATACAACACATTTCTTCGGTCTTACAGCGTCTACGGGAAAATGGCTTATACGTGAAGACAGAGAAATGTGAGTTTCATGCACCTGCCGTCTCCTTCCTCGGCTGTACCCTCTCACCAGGACGCATCAGCAAGGACGACAACAAGGTGGAAGCCGTCACTAACTGGCCAGTGCCCCGCTCCGTCAAGGATCTCCAGTGTTTCCTAGGATTCGCCAACTTCTGTCGTTGATTCATCAGGGGTTTCGGTTCGGTGGCAGCCCCCCTTACCAACCTCCTGAAAGGGGGAATGAATCGCCACTTCACGTGGACGCCTATAGCGGATTGAGCATTCAACACGCTGAAAACCGCGTTCACCAGCGCCCCCATACTACATCTTCCGGACCCAACATTAGCTTTCATAGTCGAAGTCGATGCATCCGACGTAAGTGTGGGGGCTGTTCTGTCGCAGAGACAAGGCAATCCGCCCAAACTGTTCCCGTGTGCCTATCTCTCCAAGAAGCTGAAACCGGCCGAGGTGAATTACGACGTAGGTGACCGCGAACTCTTGGCCATGAAACTGGCTTTCGAACACTGGTGGCACTGGCTAGAGGGAGCGGAGCACCCAGGTGTACACGGATCACAAAAACCTAGAGTACATCAAATCCGCTCGGGCGCTCAATCCCCGACAGGCTAGGTGGGCACTGTTACACTATCGACCAGGATCCAAGAACACCAAGGCTGACGCATTATCTCGGATTCATGAAAAGATGCCGAGTAGCAAAACACCTGACCGCATTCTCGGGGAATCCTGCTTCATAGACCTCATCCGGTGGGACATCCAGGATGATCTGGAAGAAGCGTTTCGCGCCGACCCAGGCCCCGATGATAAACAATACGTCCCGGTCCCGCTCTGGGAACGTCTCCTCCAACTCGCACAGAAATACTGGTGGCCGTCTTGGGAGGAAGACATTCGCGACTATGTACTCGCCTGTGCTGTAGATGTGCCGTCTTATCCCACATCCTAAACTGCCCACTGCAATGGAGACAGCCTCAGACGTATTCCACTACATTTTCCGAATATATGGATTACCCGAGGATATCGTGTCGGATAGAGGCGTGCAATTCACCTCCCGTGTCTGGACTCAATTCTGTAAGTTACTTGGGATAACTTCCGGATACCACCCCCAATCTAATGGAGAAGTGGAGCGGTACAACCAAGAGCTAGGTCGCTTTCTCCGCCAATACAGCTCTTCTCAGAAGAACTGGCATAAATATATCCCCTGGGCCGAGTACGCACGCAATTCCATCATACATTCATCCACCAAACTGACTCCCTTCCAGTGTGTATATGGCTACCAGCCCCCATTCTTCCTTTGGGATAAGACCCCCTCTGATGTCCCCGCTCTAGATGACTGGTTGAAAAACAGTCACCCGCGCCTGGGAGCTCGCATACGTGCAGCTGCGGCGCGCACTCCACACCCGCCGAATGAACGCTGACCGCCATCGTCTACCCGCTCTCATCTATCACCCCGGTCAGAGAGTGTGGCTTTCCACTCGCAACCTGAATCTCCCCCAGCCTTGCCACAAACTCAAACCTCGATACATCGGGCCATTCAAGATCCTTCGCAGAATAAACACAGTCTCCTATCAGCTACTACTACCCCCACAATACCGCATCCATCCTGTCTTCCACGTTTCCCTCCTGAAGCCTGTTCATTACAGCCCCATGTCGGTAGCCCCGGTACAGGATCGCCCCCCCCGAGCCCCTGGACATAGACGGTCGACCAGCTTACATAGTGCAGGAATTGCTGGAATCACGACGTCGGCGTGGGGGTCTCCAGTATCTTGTTGACTGGGAGGGCTATGGCCCCGAGGAGCGGGCCTGGGTGCCCGTGCACGATGTCCTCTGCCCGTTGCTCATTGGTTTGCCGATTTTCACCCAAACACCCACATTTCCCTGCCCCCCTGGGGTTTTGGCCGACCGCCTTCGAGGTGTGGAGCGTCTAGAGATGCTCCGTTGCGGGGGGGCAGGGGGGGTGTAATGTCAGGAACAGCCGCTAACATAATCAGCTTCATCTATTGTGCCACCACGCCCACATTCCACGCATACTTAAATACCAGAACTGCACTTCCTGGTTGCGAAGTTTTGCCTCCATGTTGTTGCATACCGAACGTTTATTCCTGTCTGTCTTCCCATGCACCAAACTCTGCTTGTTCCCTCGACCACGTCTCCCGCCTGATCCCTGGATACTTCTCGGACTCTGCCCTCGCCTCTCGACCCCGGACCGTCCTGACCACCGCTACTCTGCTACAGCCCTACACCAGCATAACACCACTGTGTTTTCTACGTGACTCGCTGTACAGAGTTGTATTAATAAAAATCGATCATTTCCGCACCAGGATCTCTCTCTGCGTGCTCCATTCGTTACACCCACATTAACTAGTGCAATATATTGCCATTAATCTGTGTAATCCAGACATCCCAAGTCTCCCTGAAGCTGCGGGAGTCTCCCGCATTTCGGTAGTGGCTCCCTGATACCTGCGAGTCACATATAATCTCCCGGAATTCAGAACGAGTGCCCTAAGAGTGCACTGCACACAAACGCGCACACAGGCGAGACTTTTTTCTCTAATTGCGTGTGGGAAGGAGAGAGAGAAAACAGAGGGTTCTTATTGGCCTCTGCAGAGTTACCCCCCCCCCCACCCCCCCTACACCCTTACTTACACTCGCCATTCCCATTGAAATCAACTTTTGCAACTTGGGATGTCTAAAAAGTTACATTTGTCTCCCCTGTAAATATTTAAGGTGTCAGACTGGTTGGAGGTTCTCACTGCTCTGGGAGAGTGGAGGTTCTTCATGGGAAGACCTGGTCGACACTGTGTGATGCTGATTTTGACCAGCAAGATGCAGAGGTTGTGTGTAGAGAGCTGGGCTGTGGGCTTCCTGTGGAGGTGCTGGGAGCAGCTGCTTTTGGCAGAGGGGAGGGCCAGATGTGGACAGAGGAGCTTCAGTGTAGAGGCAACGAATCTCAGATTTTCTCCTGTTCAACATCTTCACTGAGAAACAACTGCTTTCATGACGGTGATGTTGGACTAATTTGTAGGGGTAAGAACTCAGACCTTTAACATGTAAGTTTTGCAGGATTGTAACATTCTCTCTATCACTTTTACACATCTAATGTTTTACTTATTTTGTCCATATCTCAACCTCTTTCTTTCTTTCATTCTGTACAGACAGTGTGAGGCTGGTGGGAGGTATCAGTCCTTGTGCTGGGAGAGTGGAGGTACTCCATAGAGGACAGTGGGGAACCGTGTGTGATGATAACTGGGATATGAGAGATGCTGCAGTGGTGTGTAGAGAGCTGAACTGTGGGGAGGCTGTAGATGTACTGGGTGATTCTCACTTTGGACCAGGATCAGGACAAATCTGGATGGATGATGTGGACTGTAGTGGATCAGAGTCTACACTAAAGAACTGTAGTTCAGCAGGGTGGGGTAAACATAACTGTAACCAAACTAAAACTGCTGGAGTCATTTGCTCAGGTAAGATGCTATAAACGTCAATATAAATCTCGGAGAATATGGTTTACTGCTCAACATTAATTAATTTCCTTTCATTCATTATTTATGTATGTAAAAATATAGCCATGTGGAAATGTTTATAATTGCATTCAAAATGTCCAGTACATTTAAGTGTTAATACTTGTCCATCAAATACATAACTTTTATTAATCCTAATCATTATAAAATACTGAATGTCTTTTAATCCCTTCGGTAATATTTTAGGAGTCAGGCTGGTTGGAGGTTCTCGCTGCTCTGGGAGAGTGGAGGTGCTTCATGGGAAGACCTGGTCCACATTGTGTGATGCTGACTTTGACCAGCAGGATGCAGAGGTTGTGTGTAGAGAGCTGGGCTGTGGGCTTCCTGTGGAGGTGCTGGGAGCAGCTGCTTTTGGCAGAGGGGAGGGCCAGATGTGGACAGAGGAGCTTCAGTGTAGAGGCAACGAGACTGAGATTTACTCCTGTCCAACATCACCTTCTCTCAAACATGACTGTTCCCATGACAATGATGTGGGACTAGTGTGTGCTGGTAAGAACTGCATCACTCGATTACGTTTCCCCTGACAATAATCATGCAAGTTATTTAGGATTTAATGAATCAAATTATGACTGATTTATCATTTTAACATTTTCTCTATATGATTCGTGTTAGTCAGAATTAATTTGCAGTGTTGTATTTCTCTTGTTGCCATGGTGCGAGGGTGAGGCAGGATGCCAAGATGAGAGCAGCGTGAACAGCAGTTTTATTATTATCTTTAGCAATATTCCTTCTAGATCAACAACATACTCAAAAAACAGGGTCTGACAAGGCACAACAAAAGAAACAATGCTGATCAAGAGGAGACCTTAAATAGTACAGTAAGAGTCCCAAACAGCTGACACATCTGCTGAATTAATAATCATTGCATTCTCTCTCTCGCTCTCCCTCTCTCTCATGTACAGACAGCGTGAGGCTGGTGGATGGTGGTAATCCGTGTGCTGGCAGGGTGGAGGTTCTCCATAGAGGACAGTGGGGAACAGTGTGTGATGATAACTGGGATATGAGAGATGCTGCAGTGGTGTGTAGAGAGCTGGACTGTGGGAAGGCTGTAGATGTACTGGGTGATTCTTACTTTGGACCAGGATCAGGACCAATCTGGATGGATGATGTGGACTGTAGTGGATCTGAGTCGACACTGAAGACCTGTGGATCAAGCAGAATGGGGGTTAGTGACTGTCGTCATGGCAAAGATGCAGGAGTTATTTGCTCAGGTAAATTATACTAATCTTTAATTCTATATACATAATCTTGTTGGCATATTAATATATAGCTACTTAAAATATGGTGGTGTGGAAGGTAGAGGCCGTAGACAGGTCCATGTCAACTGACAGCAGGCTTTATTCTCGCCTCAACAGTGAATTGCATCAGGAAGGGAGCAATTACACAGCACTACTCTCACACGTAACACAAGGGCATAGCATCAACATGATGACATTACACACACATAGTAGGGAGACTCATAAATGCACACATACATAAAATGATAAGGGACGACTTAAACTAACAACATACATGATCAAGAATAACAAACACCAATATTACGAAACATGGCAACCTCTGAGCATGCTGCGGTCTGGCTGATGCGGCCACGGGGGAAGTATCGGGAGGAACAACGGGGGGAACAAGGATGGGGGACAACGGGGAGAGTCCGGGAAACGTCCAGTGTCCAACAGTTTCTGGCAGTAAGGTGCTAGGTGGTCGTGGTGCACTAATGAGGTACTGCCGGCCCCAACAGATCCTGTACACAACGTCCCCCAGGCATGAGAGCACCCTGCAAGGTCCCACCTGACTGCTGACTGCAGCTTGGGGTACAGTCCTTTCTTCAGCTGGGGGTTGTATAGCCAGACATCAGAGTCTACTGGCAAGGGAGCGCCGTAGCGGCGCATGTCATATGCCAAGGTTATAATAGTTTTGGATTTTTCATTTTAGTTTAGTTTTTATTTAATTGTGACTCCTTTTTTCTAATTCAGTTAGTTTTAATTAGTTTTTAAATTTTTTAAAGCTTAGTTTTAGTTTAGTTTTCATTAGTTCTGTGACGCGTGGGCAGGGCGAAGGACGAGACACGGGAATCCTTGCTTTCGAGGCAGACATCACTTTTAATAACAAATAGAGATTGCGCAATAGCGCACGAGCAACACACTCGATTCACACAACGTGCAGACTTAGACAACGACGAGCACAGGACACTGCGCGAGCACACATTAAATAGACAAACCACATTAGCCCCACGTGAGTATGAGACGATTCACAGGTGATACACATTATTGTTCCACAGACGCAGACAAATCACGTGGACCACGTATACACACGCCCAAAGGGGAGGGGCCGGGGTCCTCAACGTGACAGACGCCCCCTCCAAGGGCACTACCCGTCCCGGGGTGCCAACAGGACCGAGTGCCCCGAACCCACGACGATGGGTGGATCCGACGCGCTCAGTCCTGCGTCTGGGAGGTGACTGCCCTTGGCGAAGCGTCCGTCACGAATCGCCTAGCACACCCTCCCTAGAAAGACGGGGGAAAAGACGTTAGATACACTAAATGGAACATTCACAAACACACACACAGGCACGCTTACACATAGTGGCACAAGAGGGAAGAATGGGTTAGGCACACAAAGGGGAAGACTAACAAACACTGGTACACACACACACAACATTGGCGCCAGGCTTCGCGCCAGGAGGAGAGCGAGTAGGGGAGAGATATCAGGAGCTGCTGGCACTGCGTTGGGCAGTCCTCCTCTTGCCTTCGCTGCGAACCCTCCGCCGGGTGCAGCGCGGCTGGCGGACGTGCCAGGTGCAGCGCGGCGAGCAGACGTGCCAGGTGCAGTGCGGCGGTCGGACGTGCCGGGTGTAGCGCGGCTGTAGGACGTGCCGGGTGCAGCGCGGCGGTAGGACGTGCCGGGTGCAGCGTGGCTGTAGGACGTACCGGGTGCAGCGTGGGGGAGCTCCTCCTCATACTCCATCAGCTCCTCCTCACCCTCCAGGACCCCTTCCATGGACTCAGCCGGGCTCTCACCCCGAGAATAGTCCATGGGGCTGGCCCTGGAAGGTCCGGAGGATGCGGTCTCTCCAGGAGTCCTCCTCCCTTTAACGGTTCCCACGGAGGCGGGAAGGCTCTCCTCCTCGTCCTCCATGTAGGAGCCGCTCTCGGATATTCTCGAGCCCACGGACGGGGAATAGTCCTCTGCGCCGTACTCCACTGTGGACCTGTCGTCCTCCAAAGGAGGGTAATGGTCCCGCTCCTCTTCACCTTCCTGGACCTTGGGAGAGAGACCCACAGGCGGAGGGAGGTAGTCCTCCCCCTCTGACTCCTGCTCCTCCTCCTCTTCGCCGTAGTCTATGGTGGTGTCGGTGTAGACGGAGGGAGGGTACTCCTCTTCCTCCTCCCCCTCCCCAACATAGTCCACCGTGGGAGCGGAGTAGATGGATGGAGGGTACTCCTCCTCCTCCTCTGACTCCTCCTCGGAGTCCCCCTCCCCGAATTCGCTCTCTGGGGTGGACTCCGTAGCACCGAAGATGCAGGAGTCCACCCTCAGAGGCGAAAGGGCACGTGCTGGAGGGGGGCGTCGCTGGCGCTCATGCCAAATCCGCACCACCCCCTCGCGAAGTTCCTTGGCCAACTCGGGGTCCTGCGTCCTCCGTGCCGCAGCCAGCTGGAACTCGCAGACGGGATCCTGCTCCAGCTGTTCCTGCGTCGGTGGGTCCTCCTCCTCTCCAAGCTCGCCCTCTGGTGGCGATGCCTGGTAGAACTCCGGGACGCTCACTCTTATGGGCGAGCTTTCCCGGGAAGGTGCGGGGTGCCTCTCTCGCCACACTCGGACCGCAGTCCGGTGGTACTCCTCCTTCAGCTTGGGAATAGTGGTTTCCCGAGCCACGCAGAGCAGGTAGGAGCACTCCGGGTCCTCCATGAGCTGCGTCCGAGTCGGCGGAGCTTCACGGCGTGGGGGAGAAGATGAAGAGCGGTGATGCCGCTTACTGGGCTTCTTGCCCTTCTTCGGCTTCCCTTTGTAGCCTGGCATTGTTAGGGTGTCTCTGACAGCTCATCGTTCTGTCGTCGTTCTGTGATGCACGGGCAGGGCGAAGGACGAGACACGGGAATCCTTGCTTTCGAGGCAGACGTCACTTTTAATAACAAATAGAGATTGTGCAATAGCGCACGAGCAACACACACGATTCACACAACGTGCAGACTTAGACAACGACGAGCACAGGACACTGCGCGAGCGCACATTAAATAGACAAACCACATTAGCCCCACGTGAGTACGAGACGATTCACAGGTGATACACATTATCACACGACATAGCCATCACCACGGAGTTCCACAGACGCAGACGTGGACCATGTGTACACACGCACAAAGGGGAGGGGCTGGGGTCCTCAACGTGACAAGTTCTAGTATTAGTTTTAGTTTTTTTATACTTTGGGTTATTGTCAGGTGCAGGATTCAAAAAGTTCAAAGTAAATATTCTGTAATAAAAACTCATCAAAAGATACCATTTTTAAAAATTGTTGAAGAACCAACAGTCCACAAGCCTTAAGTGCAAAATGTGTAATATTGCTGCTGAAAATTGCCAGACTAAGGACAGACACGAACATAGGAGCGTAACCCTATTTTGGTTCGTGTGAAAAGCCAAATATCCAGTCTCAACACATTTTTCTGCATATTAACTAACTAGCAACTATTTGATCACTGGTGAAAATGGTCCATTATTGTTCCCCTTCCCGGTGCTACCCAGCTGGGATGTTACTTCTCTTTCGGCGGAGCTACTCAGAGGCTTGCTTGTCATGGTACTGGCAGTTAGCCCTATTGTGTGAGCTTTGAGATTCGTAGGGTTTTTCCTCTTGAGAACTACTCCATATATTTTATCACCTGTTTTTTCCACTACAAGACATGTAGTCTTTCTCGTAGTCATATAAAAAA
The DNA here is from genome assembly GCF_052324685.1 of Brachyhypopomus gauderio. Lineage (NCBI taxonomy): Eukaryota > Metazoa > Chordata > Actinopteri > Gymnotiformes > Hypopomidae > Brachyhypopomus > Brachyhypopomus gauderio. The sequence continues at coordinate 5,188,931 of NC_135215.1, forward strand.
AATCCCATACAGGACTCGCTGTTTTCTCCCAACTTTTGTTGTCGTAATTTTGCAGGGTAGCATGGTGAGCAGGAGCTAAATAAGAAACAATGTGACGGACCATGAGGTGCCGTACGCTTCTGCCAGCTAATATAAAACTTCTAGTGAAAAAAATCGATTTTATATCAGTCCACACTACTTATAAATAAATTGACAAACACGAAAACGAAGGGTATCCTATATGTAATATCAGAACGTTTTAGTTAGTTTTCTAAACATGCAATATAGTTACTGTTAGTTATCATTTTTTTTCTTTTAATTACCGTTATTTATTTCAGTTAATGAAAATGTTTTTTTAATATCAGTTTTAGTTTTTTCCTTCATTTTCGTTAACAATTATAACCTTGTCGTATGCGTGCTTTTGCCGCAGTCCCGTCTCGGTACTGGGTTCCTCTGGATTTCAGCAGTACGATGGGCAGCCGCTTGTCCCAGTCGCACTGGTTATCCTGGGTAGCCATAGCCAGTAGAGCGGCCGCTCAACCAGCCCATAGCTCTGTGGGTGAAGGGGAGTCATCCTTGTTTTATAGATCCCGAGCAGGCAGCAGACCTCGCTCATCACTTCCGATTCAAAGCTACGGCCTTGGTCAATGTACAGCACCTCCTGTACTCCAAATCGGCACCACGCCCTGGTGGGGTATAGCACAAGCCTCCAGCCACTTGGTGAAGTAGTCCATAGCGACCAGCCACCAGGCCACCAAAATCACTGCCATAACCACCCCAGAGATTTGGTCACGCCAAAGTGCCCTGAGCCAGGCAACCTGTGAACTGCATTCAAGACCTTGTCACGCAGGGTCCACGGCACCACCACCTTTGTCAGCCGATGCCCAGCATTTGGATCCTCCCATATGCAACACAGTACACCCCCCACCAGTTTCAAACTGTCCCAGTTCGAGTGTAGGGCTTTGGCCACGGGACCCAACTGAACCACGAAGTTCCACTCAGGCAGGGTGGAAGACTCTCTGTGTGTCAGCCAAGGCTTCAGCGTGAACACAAGACAGCACCAGGGGGCTAGGGGGATGGGCTGACCGCTGCACACTGTCTGACCTGAGACGATTTCCACTCGGCATGTAAACAGCACTTGCAGTCAAGCGTGGCGCATGGTCGACATGACAGGGCATCCGCGTTGCCATGACCACGGCCCGGGTGGTGCTCGTCCATGAAATCAAACTTCTCGAGCCTAACAAGCCATCTCACGAGCTGACCCTCTGGTTCGTGAATACACATCAGCCACAACTGTGACACATGATCAGTGTGCAGCAGGAACGGCATGCCATACACATATAGCTGAAAGTGTCTCAGACCCTCCACGACAGCCTACAGCTCACACCAAGTCACGCAGTAATTTCTCTCTGCCTTGTCCAAGCGGCGGCTGAAGTACGAGATCTCCTGCTCCGAACCATTCTGGACTTGGAATAGTACCGCTCCTAGACCGTGGTCAGTGGCGTCGGTATCAACAATGAACTGCTTGGTAGGGCCGGGGTATGCTAGGATCGGCGCACAGTCACTGCTTCAGTGCACAGAATACCAGCTCAGCGTCATTGGACCATCGAAATTTAGTCCCGCTGCTACTCGTCAGGTGGTAATAGGACACAAAATGAAATGCTGGTAGTAGGACACAAAACCTAGGAAACTACGCACTTGCAGGGGGGTGGGCCATTCTCAGATCGCAGCTGCCTTGCCACGGTCAGTCACGATTCTCTCCCCGCTCACTATGTGCGCGAGGAAAGTGATACAACGCAGCAGGAGGTTGCATTTTGCCGGGTTGAGGGATTGGTTCACCTCCTTCACGAGGCCCAACCCCAACTTCAGGTTAGTCAGTGCTGTCTCAACTGGCGGCGTGAACTAAAACGTTGTCCAAGTACACAAGACATTTGTTCTTAGGGACACCAGGTAGGACACGTTCCATAAGGCGCTTGAACATAGCCAGAATGGAAGGATAGTGAACTGCCACAGCCCTGCGCTGATTGAAAACGCCGTTTTGTCTCTAGCTGAGTCCACCAAGGGGACCTGCCAGTACCTGATGCACAGGTCTAACGAGCTAAACCAGTCAGAACTGTCCAGCTGTTCTAGGGTGTTGTCAATGTGGGGGATTGGTGTAAGAGTCGAATTTAGTGACCGCTTTTAGGCGCGGGTAGTCCACGCAAAATCTCCAGCTTCTGTCCTTCTTTTTCGCAAGGACCACGGGTGCGAACCACAAGCTAATTGACGGTTCAATGACACCTGAAGTCGACATTTCATGGATCTGCTGTTCAGCCACCAAACGCTTAGCCAGCGGAACACGGTGCGGTCTCAACCGTACCGGCTGGACATCCCCCATGTCAATCAAGTGGTTTGCGAGCCCTGTCCTAAAACATTCATGCTTATTGGTGGCGAACTCCCCCCTGAAATGCTCCAACAGCTCCCAGAGTAGCTATCCCTGCGGTACAGACAGACCCGACTACTACAGTTTGCGAAGGAGTGACCTTGAGTCGCATTATCGTCACAAACACTGACCGGACGACCATTCAACGTCAAGGTTCCGCTTTTGAAGTCGATAACAGCCCCCACACACTTCTAAAAGGGTCCTTAATCTCTCCCACCCAGAAGACGTGAGTCCAAGGTCCCTGTCCAAAGTCCAATGATACTTTGGAGTGCCCCACTAGTTCGAGATGGTCACCGGTTACTGTAGTCAACCCAGCACGCCCACGTGTAACAGCTGAATCTCCCCAACCCCACCCCCCAAATCATCAGCCAACAGGTCAGGCCGGAGTAATGAGACCGACAACCCCAAACTTACATTTGATGTAATGTCCGTGCTGTCCGGTGACTTTCGAGATGAATTCAGAGGGCACAACAGAGTAGTCGGGAGTCGCCGCGTGCCTCACTGGGTGGTTCCCGGCTCATTTCCCGGCACATTGCTTTAAGTAGCTTTGTGACCGTGCTCTCCACAGCGCCAGCACAATAGTGGGTTGTTCGGCGGGCGGTTGTGGAGTCGGGGTGCTATATTCCAGTCGTCGCTTCTGCTGGAGAGGTAAGGTTCCGCCCTGGTCGCTGCATTCACAGCGCCATCGAGTGTTTTCGGGTTCGTTAGCCGGACATGCTTCCTCAGGCTGCCTGGGTCCAACGCGCATACAAAGCAGTCCAACAACAATTGTTGGGCATAATAGGTATGCCTGGTGCACCAACCTCGGATCCCAGGACGCCAATCCGTTCTCCACGTTCAGTTGGACAGCAGCTGTTTGGCCGCAGATTCGTTGGGCTGTCATTGGGTCTGCAACGCCTTCCTCAACAGTGCAAGTTCTCACCCGCATTCAGCGGGGAGTTCCACAAGCACTCTGAGCGCCGGTCCTTGCAATGTCCTTGCACCGCTGTCTCCATGTCGGTCCATCACTTGTAGCTCGCCACAACCTCTAACTGGGCCTCGAAGGCCACCTAATCTGCTTCGCCATTGTAGTTGAGAAGGCTAAGATAGCGTGCCGGGCCAGTCGCCATGGGTACCGTCTCTCCAGGTTTTCCGCTGTCACTTATATACAATATTTATACAATATAAAACTCTATACAACATTTACAAGAACAAACAAACTCTTCAACAATTTCTACAGAACTGCGCAACTTCCCAACTAACTAAAGGGGGTTTTAACCATGGTCCGAAATAGCACAATCACATAGACATACAGTACAACTCTCAGCAACTAAGTCAATCAAATCAACAGAACCACCACCCCCATGGCGCAAATGACTGATCCGCTTATAGTTGCTTTTTCTGCATTCCAATGGTGTCTGCATTCCATTAATTTCTGCCTTCTGGGTCTTTACTCCCAGCGAGACAGCTGTGGTGCCCAGGAACTTCAGTTCCTCCACCATGGAAACCACAGAGCCATTAAATGCTGAGGTCCACAAAGAGAGCTGTTGCATATGTTCCAGGACTGTTGCATGAAGTGCAGGGCCAAATTGACTATTAGGCCTCTTTTCTATACAAACACTGCAGGGGATGCAGCTGAGAATTTGTGATGGTCTTGAGGTAGGCAAGGACAACCGTTCAAAGACCTTCATGAAAATAGGTCAAAGTTTCTGGCCTGTAGTCATTAAGTCCAGTAATGTTCCTTTTTGGGGGGACCAGAACGATAGTGGATGCTTTGAAGCATGTGGGAACAGAGGAAAGTTCCAGAGATTTATTGTTTATTGAGGTGAAGATTGGTGCTAGTTGTTCACTGCACTACTTAAGGGTGGCAGGAGAGTACAAGTATGTAATACAAAGCAGAAAAAGAATGTTCTGATTATTATTCTACAGTGTTTGTGTTTTAATGATACTTTTCCTATTTGCTCTGATTAAACAAAAATTCAAGAATCTGTACAAGCACTTACTCAGTTACTATGAAGTTTTCCATGTTCTCCGTTCCCTTATTAATATTTTAGGCGTGAGGCTGGTTGGAGGTTCTCACTGCTCTGGGAGAGTGGAGGTGCTTCATGGGAAGACCTGGTCCACAGTGTGTGATGCTGACTTTGACCATCAGGATGCAGAGGTTGTGTGTAGAGAGCTGGGCTGTGGGCGTCCTGTGGCGGTGCTGGGAGCAGCTGCATTTGGCAGAGGGGAGGGCCAGATGTGGACAGAGGAGCTTCAGTGTAGAGGCAACGAGTCTGACATTTACTCCTGTCCAACATCTTCTACACTCAGAAACAACTGTTCCAGTGGTGTGGGACTGATGTGTGTTGGTAAGAGTTGCTTTTTAACCAAATTCACATTTCATAGAAAACACAATTTTTTAGTTCAAAATAAATCATACGTGCCTCTGTCTTGACCAATTCATCTCATTTTCTTCTTTGTCATACAGGCAGTGTTAGGCTGGTTGATGGTGGCAGTCGCTGTGCTGGGAGAGTGGAGGTTCTTCATAGAGGACAGTGGGGAACAGTGTGTAGTTATGTTGTAAAACCAACAGCTGGAGTAGTGGTGTGTAGAGAGCTGGACTGTGGAGAGCTAGTGGAACTAAATGTTGCTGATCCAGGGTCAGGACAAATTTGGATGAGTCATGTGGACTGCAGTGGATCTGAGTCCACACTGAAACACTGTGGATCACTGGGATGGGGTGAACATAGTTGCAGTCATGCTGATGATTTAAAATTAATCTGCTCAGGTATGTTACAATCATGCTTAATAATAATCAATAGTCTGTCAATAACACAAGATATAGACAATATTGAAGATGAGATAAATACAAGAGTTACATAAAATTAATTTTAATACAAGTTTGAGATTTAGCTCTTGACAGGGTACAGCCCCTAACTTGTCCCTTTGGGTGTGTCTGTGTTATTTATTGTTGCGTCCATCCATGTCCATATATGTGTTTCCCTACATGTGGTTCTGGGTGTGTGTGCATGCGTTGCACCTGTTATTTGTCTCGTTACCATTGTGTGTTGCACTTGTTCATTGTTTGTTAGTGTATTTAATGTGTGTTGATGTTGTGCCTCTTACTTGTCTTTGTTTGAGTCCTATCCCTGCCATGTTTGTCTAACCTTTTCTTTGTTGCTTAAGCGCTAACGAAAATAAACGCTGTATGTTAAAATCAATGCTGTATGTTGGCATCCTCCCACACCCTTCGCGTTACAGCTTTTGTGTTAATCTGACCCTAATTCTAGACCCACTAGGTACAAATTATAGATCAGACCCTCTTTGCTCTGTTAATTAGCTAAATCTATTTTAAATAACGGAATGTTTGTGCACCATCCATGTTAATGTCTGTTTTCCACAGTGTTATTGGTGTTATTTCACACACAGGTCATAAGATGTCCAGACTTACAGACGGTCCTCACCTGTGCTCTGGGAGAGTGGAGGTGTTTCATGGGAAGACCTGGGCCACAGTGTGTGATGCTGACTTTGACCAGCAGGATGCAGAGGTTGTGTGTAGAGAGCTGGGCTGTGGGCATCCTGTGGAGGTGCTGGGAGCAGCTGCTTTTGGCAGAGGGGAGGGCCAGATGTGCACAGAGGAGCTTCAGTGTAGAGGCAGCGAATCTGAGATTTCTCTCTGTCCAACATCTTCAGTCAAACAGAACTGCTCCCGTAACCATGAAGTTGGACTTATCTGTTCAGGTTCAGTATTAATATTTATCCATTTGTCAGTGAAATATTGTAACTATGAGATGCTCTTAAAGAACCATTTGTAACTGTAAGACTGTAAAAACTAAGTAACTATTAGGCCTACTTAACAAATTGTTAAATAACTTGAGGCACATATCAAACAACCTCAACCATTTGAGGAAAAACATTTCAATAAAAATATTTTTTGATTATCCATCAGGGCTTCTGTATGTCTGCTTTCTATGGAAATAAATCAGTGTCACCTGAACCAGACCCCACGATTTCTTGAAAAAAAAAAATCTGGAATTTAGTCAGGTATCCAAAAAGTGAAGCCAGGAGCTGGTGTCAAGCTGCCAAGGTTCTGGTGACACTGAATTATCTCCATAGCTCTTATGAAATTGCTAGATCCCCTGTATTCTTGTTGTCCATGCGTTCATCAATAAAACCAGATTACCATGTGTCTCTTTGGCCAACGGTGTTCAGATTTCCTTCTAGTTCCATACCTCATATCTGTCTGCGATGGTGTTTCTTGACAAACTGATATTTTAAAAAGTTTGTATCTGGTTGGGGCACACCTAACTCATACACTCCAAAAATAATTTATTTAGTCAGCCACAATAAATCTAGCTTTCTCTGCTGTATAATTTTTGACTGTAGCTTTTTCAACATACAGTATATTTCTGCAATTGCAGTCTGCACTTAAATTTTCTATTTATTGGTTTTCTTGTAAGTTAAATTGGGCATACTCAGCTCTGTAGGCCTATTTGGTGTCAAAATGTCACATATATTGTATGATGTTCTCCATTAACACCGACACTGTATCATAAATCAAAATACATAGACATACACTGCAGATTTTCTCTTTGAAGCACAAATGTATTCGCTTTCCCATCTTTGATTAAATTGCCTTCATCAGGTTTTCTCTTTGACATTTTGGGATTGTTGAAAATGTAACACCGCAATTGTGGAGCAATAAACCTCAGAAGGACACAACCTATTTTTAGAGCTAGAAGAGCTAGATTTATTATGGGCAAATCCAAGATAAGAATCGTTAAGATGGTCCATGGTCATATCATTATAGCCAGACAATGACACCAGACAAACATGCAGAGATTTTATTGTCATGCTAAACAATGAACACAAAATCAACTCACTATTGCGACGACCACGGACACTAACAACAGTGCTATATAACAAAGACCAGCGACAAGTGGTCACAAAATTAACATGCACTGTTGGAGATTTTGTTTATGTATGATTTTAGAATGTACCCTTTAAAGCAGTGTAGTTTCATTTTGAGACAATCATGCGTATTTTAAGTTCTCGCGTGCCACGTAAAATGACGTGGCGGGCAACATTCATGGGCATGGAGTTTGACACGTGAAATAATATAGTAAGCAATTTGTTGTTCTTGTCTGTTTACATATCTGTAATCAGTTCTGTGTTGTTTTACAGGTCACACAGCAGCACGTCTGGTGAACGGCTGGGACTCCTGTTCTGGTCGAGTGGAGCTCCAGTACCTCAGTGACTGGGGCTCAGTTTGTGGGGGAAGCTGGAATATGAGAGCTGCCAGTGTCCTCTGTGGACAGATGAAGTGTGGGAGTGCTGTGGCTGTGTTGGGGGCGGACTGGTTTGGGGAGGGGAGGGGCCACATCTGGGCTGATGTGTTTGATTGTCATGGGGACGAGACACACCTGTCAGAATGTCCCATCTCATCATGGAGTCGAGCAGAATGTTCTCATGAACAGGATGTTGGAGTCATCTGTAATGGTGAGATCCTCCACTCATGTTCACTATGATAGTGAAGTTTAAACCAAATAAATAGATTACTAACATTCTTAATAATATTCCTGTGCAGGTTCCTCTCAGGTCTTTCATGAGGGGCGAGTGCGGTTGTCTGGAGGGAGGGAGTGTGAGGGGCAGGTGGAGGTTTTCTTCATCCAGGACTGGAAGAGAGTTCTCCTGGACTCCTGGAGTGTGTCTGAGGCCTCTGTGGTCTGCAGACAGCTGGGCTGTGGCTCTGTGCTGAACTTCTCCAGCTCCTCTCCATCCAGTCCTGAACAACACAGCCACATGTGTGTGACGGGGTTCAATTGTTCTGGGAGTGAAGCTCATCTGGGTAACTGCAGCAGTGCAAAACTCCTCAACTTCTCCTGCAGCTCCAGGGAACAGCTGTCCATCACCTGCTCTGGTAAGTGTTATAACCTCTCAGCATAAAAATATACCATATTAATGATTGCACACCACATTTTTGACAACCTTATCATATGTAAAATAGATTTGTAATAATATAAGTTATAGATGATAAATCTGCACATCAGGAATGATCAGTCTGAAATGAACATGTGATGCTTTGGTGAACTTTAAATTTGAGTGTTTCTCTGTATGTATTTTGAGACTCTGCCTTTCTTATTCAGCCCACAGCTCCATCAGACTGGTTGGTTCTGGTGGAGACTGTGCAGGGAGGCTGGAGGTTTTCCTCAGTGGTTTGTGGGGGACAGTGTGTGATGACTCATGGGATATTGAGGACGCCCAGGTGGTGTGCAGGCAGCTGCAGTGTGGAGTGGCCCTCAGTGTCCCGGTACCAGCCTGGTTTGGTCCTGGAACTGGACCCATACAGCTGAATGAGGTGCAGTGTGAGGGGAGTGAGACGTCTCTGTGGAACTGCAGCTATCAGTCTGGAGGAGAACACGACTGCAGACACAAGGAGGACGTAGGGGTCGTGTGTTCAGGTGAAGTTTGCTGACTGCTGCTGTCACTGCATTTGACTTGCTTGTTATTTGTTCTTTAAAGTGTTTAGTCATCATCACAAATGTAATTAAGGCTATGTGCATTACCATCTGTCAATTCTGTCAAAAATTTGCCTTAACAGAACACATTTTAACATCTTAACAGAACGTTTATAAGAACACCTTTATAATTGAATGTAACCTATAAAGACACTTGATAATGTGTATTTATGGTGTGGGTAGAATTTATCATATAGAGACTGACCAAATGAGTTTCATTTACATTCTTTCTATCACCAGAGTTTAAAGAGATCAGACTCACTGAGGGGTGTGAGGGGAATCTGGAAGTGTTCTACAATGGATCCTGGGGGAATGTGTGTGTGAATGGGATGAGTGAAGAAACAGTAAGTTTGGTCTGTCGAGAGCTGAACTGTGGAAGAACAGGCAGGGAGTCTGGTGCCAGAGCAAGAGTGGAATCAGCTCCTAACTGGCTAGATCAGGTGAAATGTAGGAAACACGACTCCACTCTGTGGCACTGCCCATCTGAGCCCTGGGGGAAGAACGTCTGTGATAATCGCAATGATGTGGCTCACATTACCTGCTCAGGTAGGCAGATTCTTTCTTCATAATTTGGCCTGTAAGTGTATGCAAAGATTCTTGCAGATATCAAGGTCTGAGTTAATTTCAGAAATAAATGTTATGAAATGGTATATTCACAGTGAGGGCCATATGATCATTTATTTACAGTGATCATTTATCTTACTGTACTCACAGGTGAGCAGTATTCATTCTCGTCCTTACCGCATCAAAGACACTGCTCAGGTAAGGATGCATGACAGCCAGTTAGTCATTGAGAGCATGAATCAAAATTGTTCCACTACCTTCTACTAGGAAAAATCTTACTCAAATATGTCAAGAAATGTGGCGTCTGATGAACCAGACAGTTGTGTTTCTACACTGTTTCTCCCTCGTGTCACATGTGTGTGTGTAGATCTCCTGCCTCTCAGGCTGAGGGGAGCAGAGGGAAGCTGCTCTGGGAGTCTGGAGGTTTACCATAACGCTGTGTGGGGCTCCGTCTGTGGTGATCAGTGGGACATCAGGGACGCTGAGGTGGTCTGCAGACAGCTGGGCTGTGGGAAGGCACTGAGGGCTGATGGGGGTGCTGCTTCTGGTGCTGGTGAAGGGGTGATGTGGCTGAACAGAGTGAAGTGTAGAGGGGATGAGATTCACCTGTGGGACTGCAGTTATTCACTAAAGAACCACACCGACTGCTCCCACAAAGAGGACGCTGGAGTCACCTGTGCAGGTCAGAGGAGCCTGCAGACAAGTTTCTGGATTTGGTTAACAGCTGATTTCACATTCAGTAGCTAACAATAAAAATGTATTGATTTAATTTGTAGCCTAATTATACCTAGTTATGCATCTCTAGATGTTGAACTCAGTGCTGAGGAAATCACCTATGCAGCACATCAATAAGTGATGTTGCTTTGAGCTGATGCTTCAGTAAGAAAAGACTCTGATTGGTCAGAGGTTTTATACCTGATCCTCTGTCCTCACATCTCATCCTTGCACCTTTTTCATCTACCCAGAGGGAGGAGCTAAGTCATGAGGAAGAGGTGCAAAGAAATGAGAAAACATTTGAAATGAGAAGAACCTTGTAATTCAGTTCTGCCCTCCTAACTGATGTAAAGCCTGATGTATAGACACACACTCCCACTTATTAGTAGAAGTATCACACAGTCAAATATGAAAATAAATGAGCAAATACAAATGTCATCAGAGGCTTCATTATTCAAGAAAGGCATTTTTGGTTTATCAGTAGAAGCAAACTCACATTTGTGCAGTGAAGGTGTAAATCCAAGTAGAACTTTTTAACAACCAATTACATTTTCATTATCATGAGTATCAGCATCATTAATATCAAGAACAGCATAAATATTAGTTAAACAACAATATGCCATAAACAACAACAATAATAACACTAAACATCAAAGATAATAACACTTGTTCACCTCACTAGTTTGGTTCTCTGTTTATAGACATATCTGGGCTCCCCATTATTACAAGCGAAGTAACCACCGACACCATCTCAGGTCATATTCATATTCATATTCATTCCTCTCCCACATTTTTCTAAGACTTTCAAATGAACCTGTCATGAGTTATACAGTTTCTCTTCTAAAGTTCCTGTTCTCTGTCCAGTTGGTCACTCCGAGATGATACCAGCCAGTCCTCCACCAGCAGCTGCTCTGTCCGCCCCTTCACTGGTCCTGCTGGTACTGGGAGTGCTGCTCTTTCTGGCCTTAGTGCTTATTGCTGGGCTGGTTTACCAGAACGGAGTGCTCAGGAGAAGTAGGACACACTCACATATCTAGTGTTTCAGAGAATTTACATAATTAAACTTTCAGTCTGTCATCAGTCTCCTGGAACCATGTCTCTGTGTGTCTTCACCTCCAGTGCTCTCTAAGAGGAGACAGAAGATTCTGCCTGAGGTAATCTATGAGGAGATTGACCACAGAGTCCTCAGTGAAAGATCTCCTATCTCAGCTCAAATGGGTGAGTGATATGGAAGGGTAATCAATCAAAAAATCAATCATAGTGTGTGTTTGACACAGAGAGGGAAAGAATGAGAAAAAAGGAGAGTGTGTGTGTTTGTTAATTTAAATGAAGCCAATTGTCACATACATAGAAATGCAGAAAGAAACAAACATGAGACTCCAAATTAAGAGTTTAATGAAACAAATGAAATTGAACAGAAGAAAGTTAACATATTGACAATGACCAGCAATCAATCAAAGAAACACATGGGATGAAAAAAAATTTACCCCCAGGTGGGGTAGCAAAGAGACACTGACATTTCTTCATATAGACACTTTAAAAACAATATCCACTGAAACATGAACAAGATCAATTAAGGGGCGGGGTTACAAAAGACCAGGCAGGGAAAACTGGAACGTAAACAAAAGCACATGGGAATGAACACAAAAACTTGACAGACAAATGGGGTCGGATCCAGACCTGACAAGACTTGACAGACAGAAGGGGGCAGCACCAGATGTTACATTAGCATGCCAGGTTATTGACAAAACTATAAATTTAGATTTTAGTCTTATTTGATTTAGTCTTATTTGGTCTGTTTGGTTGTACTCCATTCCATGTAGAGTCTGGTCCTCCTAGTGTTGTTTATTTTTTTAAGGGTACCTAGGTTATTGTCTGTAAGCCCTGTTCACATATTCTACCTATGTATTGGATGTTGTCTTGTTTGTCTGTCTAGTCTGTTTGTTATGCCTCACCGTCCTCGTGCCCTCCGAGTCGGCACAGTTATTCTAAAGGAGGTTGCTAATGCAGATTGTGTGATCCAGGGCTGGCGCCAGAACATATACAGTGGGGGGGTGTCAGAAAATTTCGGGGTGGAGAACGTAAGTTGTTGAGTGGGGGGGGGGCATGTAACGATTGTTGAGGGGGCGAGGGGCGCCATGTAGCGATTCTTGTAAAATAAATGGGTCTTATTATTTACATTGAGGGGGTGGGACACCTCGCCTGAGGGGGCGATGCCCCATTTCGCCCCCCAATATATATATATTGTTACGGTGACAGTCCCGGACCCTTCCCTGTGGGTGTGCCGCTACATTGTCTGCGTGCTGTTATGTCCATATTAGTACTTCCGTGGGTGTGGGTTGTCCGTGAGCGTGTTCGTAGTATCACCTGTGCCTTGTCTCGAGATCACGAGGGTCTGTTAATCACCTATATAATGTGAGTTCGTGCAGTGTCTTGTGCTCGTCTTTGTCTAAAGCTACGTGTCAGTGTGAGAGTGTGTGTGTGCTGCTTGCGCTCCGCACAGAGCTTACTTGTGTTGTTATTAATAAATGTTACTTGTGCACCGTATACGTCGTGGTGTCTGCCTCCTGCACCCAGCGTTTTATATATATATATATATATATATATATATATATATATATATATATATATGTGTGTGTGTGTGTGTGTGTGTGTGTGTGTGTGTGTGTGTGTGACGGGCAGGGTAAGCGAAACAAAAAGGAAGCGATCACGCCAAGTCTCAGGGAAAAAGTATGGTTTAATAGAGTGCGCAAACCAAAAACCCGTGACTTAGATGCAAATGATGCAAATGAAGGATATAATGAGGTACAACTGGTACAAAGACAAGACATATATAGACAAACAAACGACCCTCAGGTGAGATGGATCGCGGACTCCGCCCACCTGAGGGACGAAACACAACAACAGGACAACTGCCGCTGTGGACGGAGGTGACCGGTAGGGGCCGCCGTACCGTGACAATATATATATAATACAATTTTTTTTTTTTCGAGTTACAGCTAAATCCATCAATGAAGAAAAGACTGAGTATTATGATGATGCCTTCACCAGCAGTGGTCCAACAAGTATGTTTGTTAAATTCATCACTTCAATTAAATGAAAGAGATAATGACTGAAATTACTGCATCAGCTTATTTTATGTGATTTAGGTGCCACACGGACAGAAAACACACCAGAGAGTTATGATGATGTCATGTCTGGACAGGCACCTGATAATGTAGCACGTATGTTTGAATATAACCACCACACATCTGGAAAATGTAGTTCTACTAATAATTTCATAACTCACATTACTGCCCAAATACAGAACTGCTATTGTACGACTTCAACTTTTATGCAGTTTGACCTTGTTATATTGACAATCTTAATTATGCAAAGAGAATCTTGCATCTATTTTTGTTAAACTGCACCTTTAGATTTTAACATTACTCTGCACCTTCGATCTTAAACACAATAAGGACAATCATTGACATCTGATCGTATTTATCTCTACATTGTGATAGATGATGTGGTAGAGATCTACGATGATGCCATAACTCTTGGACCAAACTCACATCTTACATCAGGTTGGTTTCTTGGGAGAGTTTCTCTTACAATGATGAAGGATTTCTAAGCAGAATGAAACACATTAATAATGGTAGACATGTTCCTCATTGATGTTAATGGTATTCTTGTCTACATGTGCTGCTGTAGCTCTCACCCCAGAGGACTATGATGATGTCATCTGCCCTAGACAGGACTCAGGAGGTGGTCCAGGTGAGAACAGGGGCAGTTCAGCTGGAGTCCATTCTAATGGGGTCATGTTTGCACTTTACTTTCACATTCCACCTGTGCTACTCATAATTCGTATTAAAGATGGACATATGATCTGACATATAGTGTATAGTTTTATAGTGTAATGATAATTCTGATGTCAATTTTGCAGAATGTGTTCTGGTGTTCAGCAGGAATCACCATTTATTGTTCATTCATTCACCATTCATTTATTTATTTACAATAGTAAATAAAATATCAAACTGTCCTTCAAAATGATATTGTAGCGCTTTGAGTGTTGCGAAGTGAGGAGGCGGACACAATTGCTGAGGAGAGTGAGATTTATTAAAGAGGAATCCAAACTTGGGGTTGTGAAGGCAGGCATGGGTCAAACCAGAAGGACCATGAAACATAACCAACATGAAGCAACATACTTAAAACATATTCTCCTGTACAATTTTCTCTGACACAATATTTAGAGACATCATCTTGCAAATCTTAATTGGTGTATTTACTCTTGTTATGTAGTTTACAGATTATGATAACCTGAAAGTCACAAAGGAAACGCTTCAGACAGAGAAGAGTTCAAGAAGCAGAGTCCTTTTGCTCAGGAAATGACAACCTCTTACATTTACATTTAGGGCATTTAACAGACACTCTTATCCAGAGTGACTTACAAAGTGCTTTGGAACTTTTGAAACTCAAATAGTAACTAAATCACAAATGTTTAATGTCTTGCTGTACCATTTTATCAAAAAGGAGTGGAAGCATCATAGAAATACATATTAATCCTTTAATATGCATAATTTACATACATAACATTGAATGCATGTCTAAGTGAATTCATCATGTGATTCCTTGACAGACTACTTGCTTTTCTTGCTCTCTGTAGTTGCTTACTAAAGCATTCATAGCAAACATGCTTATCAAGCACAGATTATACCTACATCAGGATGACAGTACATGTGCTCTCTGGGACTTGAACCCATGAACATGGTGTTATCAGTGCCATGCTTCAACAATCATTACAAGGCTTTCTTATTCGCAATTAGTCAGGCTACAGATTATTCTCTTTGCCCCAGTTTTATATTGCATTTATATTATATAATAATATAATATACTATTGTATAGGCTTACCCCAAAATCACCAGTGTTAAATGTTTGATTCACTACTGAGTGAATAGCAGTAGATGCCTTGACTTGCTTTGACAAGCTCCATGTGACCAAATACCTTGAAATGAATAAAGTATTATTGCACAATTATGTATGGGTTTTATTTATGTGCATTTCAATAACCATTACTCGTCATGAACCTGTGTATTAACAAAATGTAAGCAGAATCTTTATCATTAAAATAACTACTGTTCCAAATAAAAGGTACATGAAAGGTCCAGAAAGCCAAATTAACCCATGCCTGCAACTCGTGATCATTTTCAACTGGGCTGGTTACAGGAACATGGAAATAATATGCACCCTGCACATGAAATAAACACTAGCATTTTAACTAGTATTAACTAAATTAAATCCAATTGCTGCTCCAAAGATTTTAACAGCCATAAATAAATATTTGTTTGTATAACATAACTGTCACAAGAGCTTTTTTTAATCAGGATTGTTTATTTTACACATGTGACACAATCATGGATAGCAAACAAACAGTCCTGTTTTGGTGTAATGCTTATTTTGTCCAGAAGATGGCAGAAAAGTTTCTTTTTTTTCTGTTCAATAACTTCCATTTTTTTACTCAACAGTTACAGTCTCTAGCATGGCATTGCGGTTCAACCACAGTGAAGTAGGACATTTGTCTCGCCATCATGCATCTCCCTCTGTCCATCGTCCAGTACCATTTAATGCACATGTTAGGATGCATCTTTTATGTAGAAATTAAAGGGAGTTAGATCCATTTAATAAATGAGTGTCCACTTTGAAATAACACAAACATTTCCAGGAAAATGGCTTGTGTTGTTTTATTCTGTTTTTGTGACAGTCATCCAATAAAATAATACATTTTTACAAAACTACCAGAACAAAATGCTCCATAATAAATTACTGCTGAACTAGAATCTATCACGTTTCTATTTCAAAACTTATAAAACTTATTTTCAGTCCAGACTGTTATGAAAGGTAAATAAATGATTTGATCACCAACATTCATGTCAAGTGGTTTGCCCAACCAATGCATCAGATCAATTATGAAATTGTAACATTTTCACTTCCAAGATAAAAAGCAAAAAAAAAAAAAAAAAAACCCTAGCAACAAATGGGATTCTTTCATCTGTGCATCATGCACAGAAGAAGTTCCTGCATATGAACTACTGACTTCTGACCCATATTTCTATTGTTCATCCATCAGACATAAGGGTCATGTTGATCAGGTCCAACACTGAATCAGGTCCCACCCAGAAATCAGAACCACATTTCTCATCCTGTCAATCTCACAAGCTAAATGAAAGCTCTTTCTGCTCTAAAACGTGTGGTGATTGTATCTGGTAGCTGATTCTGCTACCAGATGACTAGCTCCGCCCACACCAGAGACTCACAAGCCTCAAACTTTCACTACTAACTGTGCTCAGCCATAGAGGTCATGAACCCTTGCTGCTCAGGCCCTGTTTGTGCATGACGTTCCAGAGTTTGTGCAAGTTGGACTGTGTGATCAGATCATCTGGCTTCAGTTGCAGTGCATGAAGGTAGTGGACCTCAGCCTCCTGGAGCTTCCTGTTGAGGTGGAGGATGGCTCCAAGGTTCATCAGGGCAGCAGCATACTGAGAGGGAGATGATTAAAAAATGTAATACATCATCACGTAGATTTGTTTTATACATTTTTGCATGGCTTTAGCTGATGTAGGACTGCTGGAAGGGCTCACAGGTTCGGCTTCACTCTGTGATATAAAACAGTGTGAAAATGTGATGTGTGTGGAAAGTCGATTTGTTGTAAGGTTATATATTCAATACAGCAAAAAATCTTAAGCATTAGCATAATATTGAGCTTCAGAGGTGTACAGTGTTCGACCCACTGCAGACTTCATTACAAAATGTTACTTTGGCCAACTCCACAGGCAGCAAGCACCTCGCCAACAATATTATATTAAATATAGCCAACCTGTGAATCCCCTTTACTGTTAGCAATGGGGGAAAACTAAACCAAGTAGTGTCACAGAGCAGCGACGGGCTACAGGGCTACAATCTCTCAGCTGTCCAGTCACCATCCTTTAAGAAGGTAGATAAAAAACAAACAAACACTAACCTAATATCAGTTTTCTTGTTCCATATTTCTAAGCTGCATCTACAGGGAGTTGATGTTTTTTTCATGGAAATAAAAATAAAACCTTTTTTTTTTAACCATTTTGGAATCGAAACTTGGAATCCATAAGAACCAATAATCAATAAAATGCAAATGATACCCAACCCTATATACAGCTGCCCCAATTCACAAATACCCCAGGGCTTTAGTAGCCTAACTGTATTCAAATTACATGGAAAAGGGGTGCAAATAGACTGTTGGGTTTTAAGGTGGACTGGAAATTTTGAATAAAAAATCCTGAAGAATATGCTAAGCAGCTAACTGTTCATTTTGGATCTAGAAAGAATCACTATCTTTATCAGATTAAATGTATATTGGTTTTAAGTGAAGAGAGACTCGTAGAAAAGGTAGCACAGTGAGACAGCTGCTGAACACACACACACACACACAGATGGAGATAGAGAGAGAGAGAGCAACCTCACAAAAGAAGTCATACTCCACTTTTATTTCAGATGAAACAGTAATAACTCATATCTTTCTTTGAGGAAAAATTTTTTGTGTAGAGGAATATGGAAAACTAATGAATCACCAAACTTTCAAATTGTTTTGAAATATGGTTTACGAAAAATACTTTGAAGACTTTGCTAAGTAATTTCAGGTCAAACCACCTGAGCTGGACGCACACTGGATGGACTATAGTGCCGTAAATGTGTTCATGCTCTAGCACCTAAACAGAGCTGATGCACCTACGTTGGGTCTCAGGTCTGCTGCTCTCCTGTAATACCGTTCAGCTGCATCGTTCAGACTGGCCTGTCTGGAGGGAAGGTACACAACATGTGTTAAGAACAGAGTGCACATGCAGCGTATCAACACAGTGAGCCACCGCAGTCTTTAATCTCCATGTTTCCTTCTTTGGACCAAGAAGATAAAAACCTCTGAACAAAACACAAGTCACAAGCTCTATGTCGCCCTCTGATGGAGCACAATTCAGATGTTAAATGGTTCTTAAAATTTGAAAACCTTTAATGTCAGTAAGGAGCTAGAATGTTTATCATAAATTGTAAATTACTATCATGAAAATGTAGGCTCATCCCTAATCTTCACCATTTTGTGATCAACGCTGACCTTGATAACCTGCATTACATCAGGATCACCTACTATCTTGCCAAGCTAGGTGGGTTCTGTTCTTCACCCGCTTTGACTGTATCGTCTCACATCAGCCAGACTCTACACACAGACACGTGCTGCAGCAAATCCATCAGCCCACACCATGACAGAGTTGGCTATTACTGTGCCGTCCACATGTTTGATCAAATACCTGCTGTACTGGAAGAGATATGGAACAAAGGAATGAAGCTTGCTGCCAATAGACCTCATGTGAACACCGCCTATTTTGTTTGAAACAGTCAATGATTTATGTATGTTTTCCAGTAGTGTCATCTCCCCTACTGTTATCATATCACTACACTCTCTTTTTGTTGTGTTTTGTTGCCATATTTCATTGTGTACATTTATCCACTTTACTCAGTTCCCACATCAGTTTTGATAACAGGACATGAAGGTGTGGTGTTTATCTGGGAGGTGTGAAACACTCTCTCCCTCCGTCAGCACGCTAAATAGATCCTCAGCCTTTACGGGTCGTCTCCTCTCACACACCTGAGCATATGAGCTGCACTGAAGACCACGTCGAACTCCGAGCTGTCCAGGTCGGCCGCTTTCTCCGCCATCGCTGCCGCTTCGCTTAGACGAGACCGCTCCAGCAGAAACTGTCCTGCGAGACGCAGATGGACAGAGAGAGGTTTGCTAGAGGACGGTCTGTGTAAGCAGGAACATCCCTGTCCTGATATGATGAGAGTGAAAGGTCTGAAAGGCTCACAGAAGGTTGACACAATCCTCAAAACACGTGAAGGTGCTGCTACTAATGAAAGTAATGTGTTGTGTATGTTTGTGTGTGTGTGTGTGTGTGTGTGTGTGTGTGTGTGTGTGTGTGTGTGTGTGTGTGCACATGTGGAATGCCTGAATGCTAAGCATCCGTGTGGTCAGGAAGGTTGCTAGTGTAAACACTAATCACCATCCCCTATGACTGCATGAATATAATTTCCAGTCCACTCTGTAACGTTGTGCTCAAATGAGTACATTATGTCTCGCACACAAATATGGATGCATGAAAACTCCAGAGATATATAAATATTAACCGATAGTGATATAAGACATATCTCTCTATATGACATCTACAATGCAATTTCTATCACCAAATTAAACTGTGATCCATTACCACCAGTAACCTACTTAGAAAACCATTTAACCTCATTCTAGTCTAGGTGTCCGATTGCTCTAGGCTAACTAGCTAAGTCCTTAACCTCGGTGAACCAACACGAAGAAGAGCCCAATCTATCCCATTAGAGTTTTAGAGATTAAGACTATTTATAAAATCCCCTGCAAAAAGGCAGAAAATTCAAATTATGCACCATGTAAGTAACATATCGGTCATCTCTCCTGCAGCTGCATGTGAACGGAAGGTGGTGGTTTCCACAGTCAGGGGCAGGGCATGGGCGTGAGGTGGGGGTCTGTGTGTGGGGAGTGTCTGTGCTCGAGCCCTGTGAATGTGTGCACTAATGCATGTGCCATGCTGAGAAAGGCCACCTTCTAACCTCTAATTAACAGATTATTAACATCTTGTTGATTATTAGAAGGGAAGTACAAGGTTCAGAGACATGTTATGATATGTAAGATAAGGAAATGGTAGGTCTGACCTACCGTAGTGCATGTAGCTGTTTCCTTTGGTGGGCTCAAGGTCTATGGCCTTCAGGAAATAATGCTCTGCGTCTTCTGTATGGCCCTGGTAACGAGAACATCATCGCAGGGTTCACACCTCAGCTGCACCACAGCAGATGCCAGCGAGTCAAGGTCACGGTTCCCCAAATCAGCTCACAACTGATCCTCTTTTAACGTGCGCGACAAAACCACCCACTGAATGTGAGAATGAGATCTCGGTTCTCTCAGAACGGACCACTATGTGGTAAAGGCTGAGTGAATATCACTATCAGCGTCGTGCCAGCTTTTCCACTCTAGCTGACTGCGCAAGCGTACACACTCCTCTTCCATCTGCTTTGCATTAGTTTAAGAAGCTCCTGTGATGCCTTCGATGCTTGGTTGCTGAGGGCATTTATAAAACAGGACGTTTAACAGATGGAAATACAATATAACAGTACTCCTAATGCCAAACGGGTGTGAAAGGAGATGTGTACATGTGTGTGTATCTTTGAGCAATGTGTATTTAACCTGTACATTTATTTTATAGTTGTTCGCAATTACAGATAGTTGACGTTGCATGTTTGTCAAGCCTAATGTGTTAGTAAAACCTCCATTCCTTACACCACTGGCTAGTCTCTGACCACAGGACCACTGCTGACTGAACATTAATGAGGCTTCAACGACTGAGCTATTTTAGTAGGCGTTGTGCTCGTAGCAGCTTATAAGGTAACAGCAGTGAGGATGGAGTTTTTAGATCTGGCTGTTTTAATTGCTGAGCTGAAATTGTTCCACCACCCAAAATTATTAATTGACTCAGAGATGTGTTGCCATGGGATATTTTATCCCAGAGAGAATGATTATGTACCTCTTGGCATGTCAGTGATCCAAGTACGTTTAAAAAAGCAGTAAACCCCCAAACACAGTACAATATAGGGAAGTACAACATCAGTGACAAGGCCCCCAAAAGGATTCAGACTCACCATCATGGACAGCAGCTTGCCATAGGTCAAATGGGCCGGGACGTGGTCGGGCTTGGCCTTCAGTGACTCTCTGTACCAATAGCCAGCCTCCTCAAGCTTGTTCAGTCTCATATAAGCCTCGCCTGAGGGGGTTACAGCAAAACCCAAAGGTGATAGGTCACTTATAAAAATATACCCCGTCCCTTAATTAAATTCAAACTTCCAGGTCAGCATGTCAGTTGTGCCAATTGGCCAACTCACTATCCATGATACTGCAGATGCCCACAGACTCAGTAACAGGTCAATTCTACAGGTTTGCGTGCACACCACTCAGGTGAACTCAATTACTTCAAGTAAGTATGCTCCTGGAGAAGCATTTCCATTAACCAATCGTTGCCTTCTGATGTCATCGCTATGTGGTGTGCACGTCCCTGACTACTGAGTCATTTACAAATTTCTCTACGGTTGTTTTAATAACCTTTGGCTCCACATTTCGTTCCTAAAACTCTTTTAGACATACTGAAAATATTAAAACAGTAAACATGTCAAACCTTAGTCTTTTATTTTAATTAGCCTCCTTTATAGGGCAGACTTTATGTAAAGCTGATTGAGCAGTTCTCATCTTATTTATGAGTGTTTTTAAGTGTTATTCCAGAATCGTTTGGAATCATCATAGTGTTTATCCTGGATCACTCACTGGTGCGATTCCAGGCCCATTACTGCCATGTGCTTACCATAACGCCACTCTAGGCTATAAGCCAGATAGCCACTGCACAGGTTCGTACAGTACAGCCTGCTACAGATACACGAATGCTGGACCATTTCTATCAGTAAAGAACGTTCCCACAATGTAAAAGACACTTACATAAATAAAAAGTGTAATAAAAATGTAACGAGGTTTTCTGAGAGCAGTGACAATGTCGTAGTTGGAAGGGAACATGTTCAGGTTGCCACTCACCCATCATATTGTAAAGGCTCTGAGGGGCAAAATGGTGAGGCATCTTCTTCACTGCTTCTTTATACATGACCAGAGCCTCCTGTGGAGTCCACAACAGTGGTACATGAGAGAAGC
Source organism: Brachyhypopomus gauderio (assembly GCF_052324685.1). Classification (NCBI taxonomy): domain Eukaryota; kingdom Metazoa; phylum Chordata; class Actinopteri; order Gymnotiformes; family Hypopomidae; genus Brachyhypopomus; species Brachyhypopomus gauderio. The sequence continues at coordinate 5,210,868 of NC_135215.1, forward strand.
AGCCAGGCCAGGTTAAGTAGTCAGTAGTCAGGCCAGGCTAAATAGTCAGTAGTCAGCCAAGGCCGCTGAACTCAAGACAAATGTAATAGTGGAAATCATTGCATACTATTATGTGCAGTGGCTTTGTCCTCCATGACTTACAGTTCTTAAAGAAAATGCAGAAAGACTTACAAGCACAGATACATTTGGCTTCTTAGGTTTATAAGATAGATCGGCAGACACATGACAAAAGTGATCCGTATTCAGAGCTGTACTGAACATGTTTTTAATGTTTTTTTTTTTTTAAGAATAGTCAAATCTTGAGGTTAAGGTTTTTCGTGTGAAATATTCAGTGGACAAGGTTCTCAGTTATGTCTAAGCACATTCCTTTAAGCCAAAAGAAATATACAATATAAAACATGGACTAATAAAGTGGTAAAATATCCTGTCAGATGCAATAAGACATAACTTAAAAGCAGGAGATATAGCCATTTTACATTACATTTAAATAGATTATTAGAAAGATAATAATATTAGCCTAATGTATTGATGTTGATAAGGTCATGCATAACAATGAAATTTAGTTGAGATTTTTGCAAAATGTGTTTTGGTACATTTCAATCTAAGATGCAATCACGTTCATTGTCTTCCAGCCTATAAAACAGCACACAGTTCCACCGCATTGTTCACTAGATGTGAGGGATCCTCACCAATAGGGTCTCCACCTCAAACCTCGAGAGGAGAACAGATCGTGCACCTTTTCAAACCTGATTAGTGTCTCAAGTCAATTTGGACACCACAGTGCATAGCTGTATTCCCTTTACTACTGCGTTAGTGCCGTTCCCGTGATGTTGGTGCAGATCACACGGTACCTCCTGATGGTCCTGTTCATGCAGCAATTTGCCCAGATTGTACAAGCAGCTGGCCACCGAGCTTTTGTGAGCATGAGGGTCCTTCAGATTCTCGTCCGGGATGGCAGCACAGGTCTGAAATGTGTTTTTGGCCTCCTCTACATTGCCTTGAGACACCAGAATAATACCAGTGTTCAAATACGCAGCTGTAAAGGAGACAGAAGACGCAAGACAAATAGTGAGGAGGAGCTTGAGGGGAATGAAGAGAAGAACAGAGTTTTACTGAGGGAGCGAGTGTAAAATGACTGATTTATTCACCTGTAAATCCTTAAAGACCATCACTAGCGCAGATTAGTTATAAACAAATAAAAACCAGACTACGAAGTGTAATTCACTGAAATTAAGAAGAGTGAGTTCCATAACAGACTCTGCTGTGGGATTTATATGAAAGACAGAGATCAGGTCTTACAGGCCAGGGTGGGTCTGCTCCCGATAGCCAGTTTATAATAATGTAGGGCTTCGGAGAAGCGATCATTCTCCTGCAACAGCAATCCCCTGAATGAGAGGTTGAGGGACAGATGATGAGGTGTAGTGCCCAGGCGTGTAGACCACCTGTTTAAAGGCTGAATAGTGTGGGTAACTGCACCACTTTAAGCAAGAGCAGTGCTTGTCTGCACCCTCCAAAACCAGCTAATCAGGCTTGATGAAATAACAATCACACAGTTTGGCAAGGACAAGGGGAAAAATGCTGTTTCAAAATGACTGTGAGGGCAGTAAGACAGAAACTCACAAGTTGTAAAGCATATCAGCCATGTTTCCACGGTAGTATAGGGCATTTCTGTAAGCTTCCTCTGCCTCTGCCATCTTATCCTGGTTCTTCAAGACATTGCCAAGGTTACCCCAAGCTGAGAAATGGAAATGTTGCTTAATAATTGTTAGAATGTATGTCTCCATTTTTAGAACTTTTGAAACATTCTCAAATGTTTGTAAGTATCAAAGGACAACAGTCAAGTCAATTTACATAAAAGACATCAAACACCTAAAAATCACAACCCGTCGTACCTTTAGCAGGGTTGACAACGATGCCAGACCTGTAGAGCGTGTCCTCGTTCTGCCAGTCCTGGTTCCTGCGGACGGTTCTGAGACTGTAGAGCAGGAGGAGCCCGGCAGTGCAGGCCAGCAGTAGCACCCTGGAGCTCCGCTGCCGTGCCCGTGCAGACAGCGTCCGCAGCCCCAGCACCACCAGCAGACAGAAGCCCATGCTGGGGATGTAGAGCACTCTCTCAGCCACCACGAAGCCCACATAGAAGAACAGGTTGGTGGCTGGGAGAAAAGGCAAAGCCAGCAGGCCCAGGGAGAAGACCACCATGTTTTCCTTGGATGGCAAAGATGCGTGAGTGGAAAAGAGGAGGTGTGTGGTACACCCATTCTGGTTGTTCTCAGGAAAATTTACTGGGGTGAAGCCATTGTGGTGGTGATTGCTGTCATGGTGATGACTGCTGTCTAGGTGATGGAAAGTGTGGCCATTAGTCAGGACTTTTCCGTTGGTGATGTGGGATTTTCCGTTGGTCTTATGGAATGTGGCAGAATTCTTGCTTCTCAGGCCAAACCATGCAAGTAGTACAAAGCCTGTATAGAAGGCAAGTGAGCAAAAGTTCCTCAGATCACAAACAGTTCGAAGCAGGGGTATGGCCTCCATGGACCAATCAAAGCTGAGAGTGTAAGGGCAGAGGAGGAGCCAGGCATTGGCCGCCGGGAGATAAAGAAAAGTAAGTGTTCTCGTGAGGAGATGAGGAGAATCAGCTGCCGGGTTGTCAGAGTTGGAGAAGTTTGGCGGTTTGTTGCCCATCCAGTACAACCGAGCTGCCAACAGGACCATCCCCCAACCAGCCAGCCAAGCCAGACTAACCAGCAGACTCACATTCCTCCTCTGAAAAAGAAAGAGAGGACCACATGCATGTTAGACTTATATAATAATTCTGCAGCAGCATTCATGTGTTACAACTTAAAAACAAGTCTCAAAACAAAACTTTCAACTCAGGCCGAGTTTCTGATTCACTCTCTAGCTTGATATCATTTTGAAGTAGCTCCATGCACTTCTGTAACAGACCTTAAGATTTCCTTCTCAGAATATGACAATGTGATTGGATCCATTTATAAATATCGAGTGAAATACTGGACTATTTTCTCAGGCTGTCTGGAGGAGATGTTCTGTCCTTTGCTACACTCACTAAATGCTCAACATTGTTGGCAATGAGTGGATGAGCAATTTCCTCCACATAGCCAGGAACAACGGAGTCTCTCTCTTAAGAAAACATGTTGTATTTTAAAATAAACACATTTGTTTAACACAAAAGCGTGATTCACCCTGCTGTTCAAACTAGCAAACTATCAAACTAGCATAACAAACAGCAAAGAATTTCTGTGCCCTGGAACTTGATCTTTTTATAACACTGAAACATTTTGTGGTCTTCTGAGGACATATCGATTTAAACAGGCTTGGCAGTGCTTTTGTTTCCTAACCTAGCATTTAAGCACTTTATGGCTAAATTCCCAATAGGAGCTTCTTCCCGTCTGACCGTTGCCCTCTGATTGTTTACTCTGGTAAGATGAAACCACCCACAACTCCTTCAGCATTTCCTTTAGCCCAACAAAACCCTAAGCAAAAATAAAAGCTGCTTTTATGCGTAACCACTGGACTGTTATTTTTATTATCATGTGTTATTTTTTATGTCTTTTCATTATCCAAAACATCATCCAAATGAAAAGATATAGACATTACAAACAAACCCATTTTGCTGTTTCTTTGATGCTATAGACTCAGAGGATCAAATTCTCACACCTTGGCTTGAGATTTCTGTCCCTGGGGCCCATATACACATGCACACAAGCACACACACACAAATCAGTAAGATCAGTAAGAGCACAAACATAATTCACAATTGCAAACAATCAAGTCCAGGACACTACAGAGAGACCTTTGCGAACAACAATCTCCCTTATATTGTGAACAACATTCTCTCTTATTCCTGTCCATAAGCTGACATGCAGGATCAGTCACACAAAGCTCATAAGATCACAGGGCAGTGAAGCTCTTCACAAGTGAGGGGCGTGGCTAGGCACTGCCTCCAAGTTCCTCCCTTGGTCACTTTAATCACACAGCTCACACCCGACTGCAGGAGGATCCATTCAAAACACACGTCTCGCACGTCTTGCATCCTGTTCCATCCTGTACCAGGACTCAGGGATGTCAGGGGAGGGCAGATTTTGTTCCAAACCTCTTCTCTGTAGCCTTCACATTTGCCTCTTTGCCTCACTTCTGAGTCTTCTAGATTGATAGCTTTGAGCAAAGCAAAAGGCTCAATGTTATGCCAATGTGAGCAGGTCACACACACACGCACACAGGAACAGCAGGAATTTGTTTTGGTTTGGTCTGCAAAATTCTCTAATCAATTTAGCACATTCATTTTTATTCCAATTATTTCTCCTTCATCAAATAAAATATATACAATTTTCAAAAATAACCTAAAATCACTTTCCAAAGCCATGTCCATTCAGTCCTGTCCAAGGTCTTAGAACTTAGCCTCACACTGATTACAATTTGGCAAGAATTTGATCACCTGAAACACGTCAGCACGAGCCTGGTTTTATGTTAGTGACTGTTTGAAAGAGCCCAATTACGAATATCTTTGGATTCTTTTCTTGTCTCTCTGCTGAGGCAAGACGCTCTTGGGGATGAAGCTAATGGTGATTTGAACAAGTGCAGATTAGTGAAATAAAGCACAAGGCAGAGGAAACGATAGACCATGCACATCGATCCCCTCTCCACACATAATATGCTCAAAGCTACAACAGAACCTTACCATCCACTTAACCACAAGGTCCCCATCTATATACGCTGGCCTGTGTGTGGGTCAGTAACACTTGAAGGCAAACTGCTCAAGGCATTTAAGTGAAACTGTTCAATAGAATTTGAGAGATACAAATGCTTCACTGTTCTGCTGAATAGACTAAAATCAATTGAAATAAATCCATACTATAGCCTAGTTGGAGAGCTCATCTCATCGGTACTTTGGGTCTGAAACTACCCAGAAATGCTGCTCAATGTGAGGGAAAAATTTTGAAGATATACTATATATTCGCCATTTGTTTCAATTTTTTGAGTTGTATACCGGGTCTATTTAATGTATTACAGTAATATTGAAGGGGGTTTACAGACAATTTAATAGTACAATAGCATCATCTACTGTGGGATACCCAAGGAGTATCCTCATAAACACTGATTCGGATTTAAACCTTGAAATTACAAGTTGAGGTAAATGACTTGGCAACCCAACCTACATCTCTCACACACACAGCTCATAACCTGTACTGGACAGCTCTGCTATCGACAAAAGCACAGGGAGTCGACCTGTTTCACAGCTGAGTGCCCCATCCCAGGTTACTGGCAAATCATCAATCATGCCATCCACTACTGATCTGCCCTAATCTACGCCAATCACCTCAACCAATCATCACTCAGACAAATACGGTAGGTATAGTTTAAGCCACTGTGTAATAAAACCTAAGCAGACTCATTCAGTTTTCTTTATTTTGCTTTCTGATAAATATAAGAGGAGTAGAGAACACTGCTGACCTCACTATACTGCAGCAGTACACATGTTAGTGTTCATTCAAAGACTGCAGAATGCATTTGATCCAGTTAGCCTAAACCTTATCTCACTGCAATCCTATTAGATGGCTGATGGGATGAAGAATTGCCCTCTGTCCACACCACATGCTTGTGCATTCAAACCAGTCAACATCTGCGCACTGGTTTAGATTCGCTCTGATCAGCTGAAAGCAGGTCTCATATTAATGGCCCCTAGAAGCATGTGGAATATTAATGAATCACTCCTGTGATAGTAAAGATGGCATTTGCTATTGCCCCATATTGTTCAAAAAGCCATTACCAATAATCCCATGGGATTTAGGATTTAACTTGGATTTAATTCTGAAAAGGTCAAACAGCATGATCAACAGCGCAAACGGAGAAAGAGGGAGACGGAGAGAAAGAGAGAAAAAAGAGTGAGAGAAAGAGAGAGGAAGTGAGGGCATGTTTTCCCTTCCTCTGTGCTCTCCTTCCTCCTATGTTTGTGTTCCCATACTGTCCAGCCTGCACGGAAAGCTCTAATCTCAGACGTCTCTCGGATGGTTTGTGCTATAAGCTGTAGCGCGGACCTCAGGTCTACTGCACACACGGGCACATGGGAGGAGATGGGTACAGCGGGCATGATAGAACCTCCATATGTGTTGGCACTGAACGCTGGGTTGGCATGTGTATGCAAAGCTTGGCCTGGTCAGAGTGTCTGAGCCCATTGAGTGGAACAGGGTGGAAGCCCCTGCCAAATCACCGGGTTTAAACTCAGCACATAAGCCCCGGGGGAAGGGGCCGAACTGGCCGGCTGGGGCAGTACTCCAAGTGAGCCCAGAGGTTATCAGAGAAAATAAAACAGTTGTGCTGTATTTCATTATCATACGTTTTGCTACAGTTAATTTACTCATGGAGAAATGACTGTTGTCTCTTAGGCTGTTTTAACATCTGGAAGAGAACATGTCTACTATATCTTCTCTATATGTGACCTTTATATATAATATTTAAACATAGCTGCTATGAGGGCCCTGAATAAGAGTGATGAGTGTAAGTGGAAGAAGCTCAAATGTAAACAATGCTCTTTGGTTTGTTTGGGGAGCAGGAGTTGGAGCTGCACATGAGTGTATTCCCTCTGCGTTTAGCCAGTGAGGAGAGGGAGAAAAACCAGAGCACTGCTCATTCTCTGACTGCCCAGCTGTGGATACACACCAAACGTTTTTCAAATTACACGCCTAATGAAAAACAAACACACATGCGCACACGCACAAACACACACACACGCGCGCACACGCGCACTCTTCAAAGTAGATATAAAAGGCAGTGCATCTACCTAGTACTGACCAAGTCATCCCCAAGGGAGGGAAAGAGGAAATTGGATGCACAAAAAACATTACAAGCACACACACACACACACACACACACACACACAGACACACACACCCACACACTCAGTCATCTCTGGAAGTAAGACAGCGAAGGGCAAACTGGTAAACTGGTTTACCTCAACGGAGACCTTCATGCTGCTTGTTGGTTTAGAGTCCCCAGACATAGTAACCGGGAAAAAACATGCATGCTGCAAACCACAGCCAGTGTAACACGACGCGTTTACCAAATACGGGCCGGGTGACCTTTACCAGTATTGCAATGTACTGCTAATCCTTTTTATCTTGTATCATTAGGTCCTACATTCTGAAATACAGCCAGTCCAGCCTGTACTTCTAATACTACTCGCCACACAAGCGCAGCCAAAGGACCCGAGTGTAGAGCCTTGAGGAGCCTCAGCGTTGAAGGGCACGTCAGTAGATCTGCACAAGTGGGGCCCTTGCCAAGTCTCGAAGAACTTCACTCACCTTAAAGAAGAGCAGAAGCACCTGCTGCATGCGCATGCGATGGACCACGCAGACGTCGTAGACGGCCGACACGGCCAGGGCCATCATGCCCTGCTCCTTCCACAACATGGCTGCTGCCGCGGCAAACAGGCTGCCGGCAAGCCACGCCCACGCCCTCCACCTGGCCCGATGAGAACGCCCAGCGGCAGGGCGGAGCTGGCAGTGACGGGTGTAGCAGAGCAGAGAGAGGAGGAAGCACAGGCCGGCGCCCACATCTGCTCGACCCACCAGCCCCGCCACCGCCTCGGTGTGGATGGGGTGGGAAGCGAAGAGGAGTCCCGCCAGCAGGCTCCATGGGCCGTTGCCCAGTAGGGGGCGACAGAGCGTAGTGAAGAGGGAGGTGACACAGCAGTGCAGGCCCACGTTGAGCAGGTGGTAGCCCCAGGGCTCCAGGCCGCCCAGGGCGTAGTTGAGGCGGAAAGACAGCGTGCAGAGGGGACGGAAGGACTTGTGACTGCCGCTGTGCGTGAGGAGGGTGCCCCAGAAGTCATTGTACAGGATGTTCGTCCAAGGCGTCTCAGGCAGGAGGTCCTGGTTGGTTTTGATGGCCCGGCTTAGACAGGGAGGGCAAGGTTAGAGGAGGTGGGGGGAAAAGACAGAGATAGTGATTCTTTGATGAGTTGTATACTGACACAGTACATAGTGCTGGATGTCATTCAATAAAAGGCAAAGTCTCACAAAACACATTCACACACAATTTATGTTCCAATCATTTCAGCTCAATCCAACTCTTACCACACGAGCACATGTACACTATAATGCACACAAGTGCGCACACACACACACACACACACACACACACACACACACACAGACAAAGCATCAGGTGGAGAAGAGTTCCCATGTCACATCATTAACACATAGTTAGGCAGAAGAGAAGGAAGGGACTGTCTAAAACAGCACTCCAAGGCCTGTGTGATCAGTTCCAGATGAGAGCTTCACACAGCCAACAACTTTACAACCTCACATCTTCAACAAACAGTTACCACTACATTCATTTGCCTGTAAAGCATATCTAGTACACAGTATTAGTGATACAGCTAATTATGTCACCCTTATGGATTCTAGCAATCTCTAGTTTGCGTTGGCTTGTGGTTTTTGTGAACTGTGTGAGGAGTGATGGGTTTATATTGGAGCTTGAGGTCACTGAGGACTATGTTAGAATCAATGGATTTATGTCAGAGCTTGTGACACCTGAACACTTCATTAGACAGTTCAGACAAAAAGGGTCACCCTCAAGACCAGCCATCACTTTTTAAAAGGGCCAGACACACACACACACACACACACACACACACACACACACACACACACACACACACACACAGCAGGTTTTCCCTCAGGTAAAAACAGTTTAAGGTTGTGGTTACTGGTCATGCTGTTTGATGTGGTCAACAGAACAGACATTCTTAAGCCCAGAGCATGAGCTGATCAAAGGCCAACACAGGACTTCCTCTGCATCGCAGTCACGAAGGAAGGAGGAGGAATGTGAGACCACTGTGTTAATATTGCAATCCATTTAGTAAAGCAATTAATAAAACACCTCTACTTAAAACCCTTATTAATGAAAGAATATGAATATAGATTCACACTCACAAAGGTAGCACCTACACAAGAATGAGCCAAATGCTACTGAGAAGTGTGGCCATAACACAGATGTCAGATGTATGGCAAAGTACCACAGTGCCATACGGCCATGCGTCTCACAGCTTTCCACACAGGCAAACGTTTGGGCTTTGCTCTCCAGGCATCTGTTGCAGAGTGAGCCTTCTCCTCCGCGGAGTTAAATAGCCCCATCGCTAAGCTACTGTCATGGCCCGACAACAGGACAATGCCTGCGCTCCGTTAATGTATTCACCAGTTTAACATATTCACTAGTTTAATGTATTCTTTTCATTTGTGATCAGCAATGATGTGGGAGGGGAGCCTATTTGCATATTTAAATTGACATAAATTCCATAGGGTAAGATGGACAGAGAAAGAAACCTAGCCCAAAAAACTAACACTGCTAAATGCACAACTGACTTAGGTTAAATTTGCTGTATATAGAGATTAGTTCTGAACCAGGGACAATCCTGCACAACAGCTCAAAACTGCTTTTTAATTGTAAGCATTAGGCAACACATCAACACACACGCATATGCAGTGTATACAATGATGTGAGGTATTCTGTGCTGCAGCTAGAGTGGTATGGACCAGGCGTGGTGCAATTTCCTCTCTCACACACACACACACACGTCTCTCTACGGAGTCGGAGCCTGAGAACGCCATGCTTTGTTTTCAGCAGACAGGAAACACAATGCTGGGAAATCTGGAGGTCTGTGTCTGTCCGCACGCTACGGCCTGGGACCCGAGGACACCGACCAGTGCGCTAGCCGAACACCACCTGCTCCGACAGAGCGCGGAAACTCCAACACACACCCTGCTCGGCTCGACTGTTCCGCTCCAACTCCTCCAAGGCCAGAAACAATGCATTTTCAATTTACACTGAAAAAAATCTAAATGTTGAAACATACAAATGCTAAAAAAAACAGTAGAAGTAACACTGTGTAAATGTTCAATGCCAGGAGGTGGGGATAGTGTTTCTTTATGTAGTATTCCCATTAGCTTACACTGAAGTTCCTGAAAAGAGATTTAGCTTACACTACAAGACACATCATTTTTCTCTAGAACAGGGGTGCCCACAAGTTTTCAGCTTGCGAGCTACTTATAAGATGACCAAGTCCAAAAGATATACCTATTTATTTTTTAGCGGGGTTTGTCGATCGTTGAGGGGTGGGGCGTGTGTGTCAAATCCTAGACGTCAGATTGGCTACCATGTATGTCAATCTATATACAACCATCAGTGCAGATGGGCGATAGCCTGTCATTCATCCACTAGTTTTTAATGTTATGCGATCTACCCACACTCCCTTTGCGATCTACCCACACTTCCTTCGCGATCGACCCACACTTCCTTCGCGATCGACCGGTAGATCGTGATCGACGTAATAATGGGCACCCCTGCTCTAGAGCTTACCACTGGCATTAGTACTCAAGACCTCAACATGAACCTATAACCTAGAACATGTTCACAACAACTAAGTGATACCAAGTCACACCTAATCTGACCCAAGAAATCATTAATTACTAGTCTTTAAAGTGCATCGTGTTACTAGTTCGCATCAGGTCCTCGCCGCCCGTGCGTCAGAAACAGAGCAGGTGCTGCATGTGTCACAGGTTATCCTCCATGCGTTCTGTGTAGGATTACAGACACTCATCAGGTCACCAGTCTGAAAGCGGAGGCATTGCTTAATGTCCTGTTGTGACACCCAACACTCGAGTCTTTCCAAAATATTTAAGCTCGACCGAGCCGGTGTATGTCTCTACTTTCGTGCTGCGTGCAGAGATAAACCGTGCCAGTGTAAACTAATGTCACGTTGTAGAATAAGCAGACTCAGTCACTACTGGGGTTCAAACTCAATACATGTGGGAAGAACACTGAAGAGATTATGGCTTACAAATTATTGGCAAACCTCAGGTTTATCATTAAATCCTTCTTTCGTTTCTCTTCCACCTTTATCGTGTGCTATGTTTCCTGAAGAGATTTAGCAGTGATGTTTCAAAAAACAAGTATCTAGTAATATATACACTGCACAGCAGTATTTTTTTAACATGACACACGGTGCAAATCATTGTAATTTTTTTTTCCACGATTTCACAGTGAAGTTAAATATAAGGGCTAAAAAGTGTTTCAGAGAGTTAATGTTGTTCACTGGAAGACCTGCCTGGTAGGTCTGAACCCACACACCCAGATCCTCTCATGGGACTGGTGCTTAAGCCTTACATCTTCATATGTACTAACAGCTTTCTTCTGCTGGGATTCAGTGATGTCTCCTTACTGAGCTAGTGGCGGAGCATCTATACAGACTGAATATTAATTTTAAAAGGGATGTTCATAATCAAAAGTTCATTTTAAACAATCACACATTACACCATGACATCTTTGATTTACGATGATGGACTAAAGGCTAAATGAAAGCGGTGTGTGAATCGTTTGTGTGTTTTGGGTGCAGGTTGCCGATCTCTGGGCGGCAGCTGTTGTTTTTTCCAGCGCTGGAGGGCAAGGCTCTGAGCTCTGCGCTCCCTGATGTGTGGCTGTGGAGGAGAGCCAACCTCGATCGAGGTCAGAATCCTCAGCTGTGCTCCGGTGAGCATTATAAGTCAGCTGTACTGCGTATGCGTGCATGTGTGCCTTTACACCAAATCTCACGACACACATTCACTGTAAGACAAAGCAAATCAAAATTAAACAAACCATTTGAAACCTATCGAAAAATCACACATACGCCCCTATGACTATTTAATAGAATATCCAAACTGCACCAATTGTGTTTAATACCAGCCTGAAATTATTCACACGTGCAAAGAATAGGAAACGTGAGACGTGACGTGAAAGCACTAGCAGCAGACTTCCTGCAGTTGGCACTCTAAATATCACAATCATAAATAATACAAACATTCACCAGGCTCACGAAAAACTGTGATGCTTTAACAGATTTATGTTGAATTTTCTCAGTCAGACTTCCTAGTTCTATGTGAAATGTGCACGCAGTTTGTAAGGTTATTATTTCTTTCAGCAACAACATTTCTGGTTGTTTTCTCGGTGTGTCAGCATGGGATGATAAAGAATATTTGGACATGGGACAAAAGATTAATGAAGGTGCTACGTACATGCCAGGCCCAAACATCTGGGCACTGGGGAATTCTGGAATGTGCCATGTTTTCAGAGGAGACTCCTCCCATCTTTCTGCTTGCCAAAAAAATTAATTACATGAGTCCTAAAGACCAATCACTCCATTTATCTCGAGTTGGTATGCATCATAGGTCACTCTCTTCGCCCTGCATTTCAACTATGAAAGTTAACCACCCTATCCACTTAAACAAATGTGTTAATTGTAAATTAGTTAATATGTGAAATATGGTAGTTAATTCATTAATAATGAAGTATTTGAAATTAAATTAAATATGGCAAGACACAAAGGATTCAATGCTATGAAACTGAAATGGATCCTTTACCGAATTCTTCACAGCAATGGTGCAGTACGTCTGCAGTGTCTCCTTAAATATAATGCAAAATGGAGAAAACTCTGTGTGAAAGCACATTAAGTAATCAGGCATCCAAGTGCCTCTCTGCTCAGTTGAAATATTTACACACAAAGTCAGGAATTGTTTATGAAGCTGGATTTCCCACCAAGCCAAAAATTATACAATGCGTGTAAACAGAGGAACAGCAGTGCCAGGATGGAGCCAAAGGCCACAGAGTAGGTCTCTGGCTCATCAGAGAGTCACTGTGAACTCATCTAAAAGGTTGGGCAGGTCATGTATCCCAACCACTGACTGCACTGGCTCAGCTGCACCAACAGAGTGCTGCTCTGGATCATTTGCACAAAGCAAAGGCCTTAGCAAACCTAATCCCGTCATTGGGGAAGCTGATAATTAGTAAATGAGTAGAACACATTTGGGGCTACAGATATTTGGGAAATGCTAGTTCTAGACAATTTTGAATTCGGACGGACAGCTCAAAAGTGAAACTGTGCAGGTCAGCTTCGAAGATTAAGTGGGACAGGAAGCCACGTGTGAAGTGAGCTGTTCCCCGCACCTTCACGTGCGTCCGTCTGCTGTAAAACACTCGACTCTGTGCCCGAAGGTCCGGATAATTACCTGGCGAGTTAAATTAGGTCTGCTTGAGTGGGGAGAAATATTAATGTGCTGTGCGTATGGCTCCCTACAATTGGAAGGACTGCCTTGAAGCATCCCCTGCTGTGTCATTTATGGTGCACCCACCATAATGGACGATGAGAACGTCAACCCACATGTTAAAATACACAGCATCTGGTGTCTTCTTATTATGCCCCATCATCCCAGTAAAAGACATGTAGTACAAGGTTTTGGCAATTTCCTTTTTCTCCAAAGGCTCCCAGGATTTAAGCCAACTGGACTTTGTAGACTTCTGATATACGTCTGAACGACCTTAGCACATATTGCATATCCTAAAGGAAGCACTTACAGGGCTGTGTTTTCAATGAAGGCTAAAACAAACTCGCACGAATGATCAAAGCCTCCAAGTGCAGCTAGCCAGATGCTGGAGCTTCCACTGGCAATGGGGCTGAACTGCAGTGGGTTCCTCATTAGCACCGCACGACTCCCTATAGTCCATTCATGAGCACAGTGACTGGCCACTGTCTCTCTCCCCCAACAGCCAATCAGAGCAGACAAATGTCTTCCGGTAGCTTTTTTTTCTTTCCTCTTTTACTTCAAAGGAGCTAGCAGGCTGGGGCCATGTGGGGAAATGCCTGCCTCCCACTGTCAAACTTGGTCTCTTTCATCTACTTATAAAGCACACTTCCTGATTAACAACTAAGCCAAGGCGTGAAAAACACACACACACACCCACACACACATGAATGAATGAACCAGACACACACACAAAAACAATTCAGTGAGAAAATTCTGACCTGTCCAAATACACTACAACATTACAACTCCAGTTGTTTATTGTTGTAATTAATCCAGAATGCCACACCTAGAGTCCTTATGCGAAACAGAAGGTTTGACCATACTTCACTGGCTACCTGTCAAATTCCATGTTGTTTACAAAATTTCACTACGAAAACATAAAATGTCTTAAATGACCCAGCTGTTTGTGTCATGTTTGGGACCCAGACAAGGGCTTGGATTTTAATGTTGGTGGTGTTGCCCCATGGTGCTGTTGCCCCACGGCACTCTCACGTTCATCCAAGTTTGTTGATGGCAGAGCAGACACTATTTCCACAGGTTCAATGCAAAGAAAAACATGTAAAAGTTTATTCATTTTGTGGCGTTAGTTTGTTATCTGTTGTTGATCAGAGGACAATGGCAGCTTTCCATTCACTGATCAGGTGATTTCTGAGAATATCACATACAATCTTTTCCATTCACTTTTACTCTAAAGTTGCCTGTAACCTATTCTACTGACCACAGCGTTACGGAGTAGGAGTGAAAACTCCAACAGGGATATACAAACTCAGAAGGGCTAGAGGTATCTTCTACTGATCTAGTGGAGGGACAAAGACAATCTAATGATCTCTGATAGAGTATATCTCCTCATTGATGGCTTCAAGAGCTCTCTCATCTGTAATCGATTGTGTTTCAGCCATCTGCACCCAACCCCAAGAGGCTGAACACGGTCACTGAACGAAGTAGGCCCATCCACCAATGATGGATGATATCAATAACTGTGCCAGTGGCAAGGTTAGCCACAGAGAGGAATGAAGTGAAAGTAAATCAATGCTTTAGCAAAGGGATGGGCTCTTGTCAGTCAGAGAAATCAGCAAGGCAATATAAGGAAAGAGTCTGCTATAGGTTCTAAAGCCTGGAGATCATATACTGTTTAAGCATAAAATGTATATTTGAATCAGGTCAGATTGGATGCATTAGAATGGGAAGTAATGCTGATATTAGGATTTAAACAATTTAAGTTTATAAGATGTATAAAGGCACACATATCCCAGTGCAGAAGAAAACACTTATTGCACATATACTATTAATAAATATCGGTTTTATGATCATTCATCATCATACTGTAAGCATAGGGCCTAGTATGGAAAAAAAACATAAATCATTATATAAAACTGTGCATGGGGACACAGCTGTGCACATTTACCTATGAAGAGCAGTGAGGGAGATAACATTCCAAAGTTAACATTTCATATCTTAGAGACAGGGACTATGAAAATCATTCCACACTTTCAGCAATAAATTGTAATGAAGGATTTAAAGAGCACAGACAAGCCTCACCTTACTCTCCTCTTCCAAGCCAGCGCTCAGTGGGGCTTGCCTGGGTGACTCCGAGACCCTCGGTGGGGATGTATGTCTGGAAAGGCCCGTGCTGTAAGCTTTCCCCCGCTATGCTACGAGGTGCTTTAATACGATGCACATGGAGATTACACTGTGAATAGCTCAAATGTGTGCATCGCTAAACTCAATGAGATATACTTAATAGAATGGGCCAGGATGTTGTTCCTAACTAGTTTTTGGGGGATTTTATTTTTTTTTATTGTTGTCTTTTATACGATTTTAAAGGCCTCCCAGAAGGACACCACAAATTCAAAGTTAAATTGAACATTAAAGAGCAGTGAATTGAAAAATCATGGTCATATTCAATACTATAGATCTGTTTAAGTACTCTGAGGCATTCTATTGTCTGGCCATGTAGTGTCTGGTAGTGTCTTCTACTGGAGTAAGCAGTAAATTAACACGTTCCTGTGTCATCTGCTCAGGAATGATAAATTGGGGTCCTGCCTTTTGATTAAAATCTGACACATTGTGTTTTGTCCTGTGAGCATCACCATAGCAGCGAGCATTTCCAAGAGTGTTTTATGCATCCTGTTATACTTTCTCTTCCCATTAACTGCTGTTGCCTTTAAGACGTTCATCGAACTGATGTTACTGGACACAGGACTTCTATTGACCATGCTTTTAATTAGGTCCGCATCAGAAAATGCTGCCCTAAAGCTGAATTTGCCGCCTGCTGCTCTGGTCTTGGTCTGCCTTGCCTCTCATTTTCCCGCCCTATTCTTCTGGCTGTCTCTCCCTCACCATCCCCCCCGCCTCCACCCCTCCTCTCAGGAGGACAACGGTGGGCTGGTGACCTACAAAGCTCCCACCTGCTAAAGGCAGACCACGGCAGTCCCGGGCCCCCAAGAGAGACGGCACACGTTGGCGGGAAGCACAGGGAGGCGGGCCTGTGCGTGCCGTGGTGTGCAGACTTCCTAATGAGGAACGGCACGCTCGTGCAGGAACCCCGTCGGCGTCCGACCTGCCCGGCCCAGACTAGCCATTAAAAACCAGACTCCAAAGGGACAACAAAAGAGGAACACGGGATGGAAAGACAACGAATGGGACACAAGGAGAAGGAGTGGCGATCTTGATCATCACTGCATGAAACGACTTCATGGCAGCTACGTCTTCCTTCCGTTTTTCATCCCCACATCTTGACTTTCTATGAATGCTTTTAGTGCGATTTTCACTTGGCGGTTGCTGCATGTGACCAGATGTGTCCACTATCCGCCGTCAGCCTCGTTCGTTCCTTGTCGACTAACAGCCACACGCTCATTCACATAAAGACACACTCATCCATATTTTCAAGGTTTGTCCAACGTCCAATTCTGAAATGGTTCGAATTAGCAATCGTGTAATGTAGCATTCATCTGCCATTTGTTCCAGTAGGAAATACGCTGTTAGGCGTCACTGTCTAACGCATGTGGTGTGTGATCAGCAGAGTAGGGGAGAGATGTGGCAGTGATGGGGGAAAGATGGGGGAGAGATGGGGGGCAGAGAGGGGAGAGATGATGCCATTTCTCACCATCACCATCCTTGAATCAAAATGAGTCTAAGAGCAGAGAATACAATAACCCTTTAATGCCACATGTGAATACTAAAGGTGCACTGATCTGTACCCCTCCCTTTCCTTGTAGCGCAGTGAACCTACTGGGCTTGGACTGATAGATAATAGACAGACAGGGGAAGATATCAGGCATGAGAATAAAACAGCAAACTGAGCTTATCAGTTCTACTTATTAGGGTACCTACAGATAGATAAGGTGGGAGCAACCGTCTGGAACGCTCCTCAGAAAAGCATTATTTGAGATAATTACACACATTCCCTGTGACCGACTTTCTCTTTATATCATGATGGCCAAAGCCAGCTCTCTATTCTTCCCAAGCACTGCATCTCTGCTCTGCCGATATCGACGAGGAAACCAGGGAATTCACAGAACAAAGGACAGCAAGGGGGAAGACAAATACACAGGCCATTTTTATTGCCGACCAATCGCAAAGCCTTTCTACTCCCCTCAATAAAGATGCCTGTCACAGTGCCACCTTTCCTGCACGCCGACACCACAGCAGACAAGCGCTTGCCAAGGCAAGAAATAAAAATAAAAAAATTAAAATGTCCAAAATGTCTGAGGGAGTCTGAATGGAGATCTCCATTTAGGAAGAGATGAGTGGATTTGGAGGGGTGTGGGGAGCTCAAAGAAAGAAAGGAATATGAACTGAGAAAGCCAAAGGAGCTACAAATTAGAGAAGAAAATGAGATGCAGTAAAATGAGGTCTTGTTTGCTGGGGTAGCAAAGCAAGCCACAGCCTTCTCGACCAGACACACACATACATCAACAGCCAAAGCCTGCACTTTATATGGTGTGTGAATGAATAAAGATAATTTGCCAGTGCATTACGTCTAATCATGGGCAGGGGTCTAAACAAAGTGTCACACTGTAAAGAGCTGTGCATTACATGTGAAGGACCACCTCGTTCTACTAACATTGCCAGTAAAAGAGTGGGAAGTCTAATGTGCTCCTTTACAGCGTTTACTTTGTACATTTAGGACATTCAGCAGATGCTCTTATCCAGAGCGACTTACAAAGTGATTTGTATCTGCTCACAGAATGCATCCTAGATAGTAGCATAGATAGGTCAAAATTCAAGATACCCTTGAGTCAGACTACAACTAAAATACAAGAATCAATGGCATTACCTAGTATTCCATATAAACCTAAGCTCAAACTTAAACAACAGGAATTAAAACTTATATACAGAAGGACAAGGACAACAAGTGCAGTCTGCAGTGTTAGTGCTCAGGTAAGTCTTCAGTTTATGTTTAAAGACGGTAAGAGACTCTGCAGTCCAAGTATCTAGTGGAAGACAGTCCCACCATCTCGGAGCCAGGACAGAAAATAGTCTTGAGATTTGTCTTCCATGAGACTTTCAGCATGGCGTTTCAAGTCGATCCGTACTTGAGATTCGTTTTCTACCAATGTACAAAGCCCATTAATACACTAGTAAGAAACGATCACAGATGCTTCTCTTCAGCTCATTACATTAAAGGAAAAAATAAATGTAAATGTTTAAAAATAGAAACAAATAAAGTTTATTATTAAAAGAAAAAAAAAACATTTAGGTTATGAAACACCCAGAGATCCCCTAAGGTGAAGGATAAGAGACAGGACCAATGGAAACAGCACCTTAGAGCTGATATGAACTCCTTTAATGAGAATGGTTTGTTTCAAACAGCATCACCACAACTATCATTAGCATCAATGGGCCGTTTAGACAACGCAGCCTCCTTCAGCCCTGCTTCACTCTGCCAGATAAACGACGGTTCAGATAAAGCAGGTCCTCACTGTCTTGGAGATGTCACAACTCCGCCTGTTAAATACACAGGTTGGTCCCATCCCTCTCTACTTGTTGGGCCCCATCCATGGCCCATAAATAGCACACTGTGATGAGAGCACTGTGGATACCAAGGCACTTTATTTAGGGTCAGTGGATTTTAAGACATCTGTGTATTTTAAGGTTTTAGTAAATCCTGGTCAGACCAAACCTTCCTTGTGACATTATCAAATGGAAATGCATGCGTGCGCATGCACACACACACCAACACACACACACACACACACACACAAGGGGAAATGAATCCAGATCCGGAATCTTCTGGACAGGGATGAAAAATGTCCCAGACATGGTTTCTATTGCTGCCAAATCGACATGAACAATCCAGACATGCAAAACAGCCAAACTCTTCTTAAAAACACAGCATATAATTAACATAATGATAGGCTTTAGCCAGAGTTGAATATAGCGTTCATATGTTAGCTATACTGTGGAGCATTTCGTCTTGGAAAAAATGTTTGTATCGAACGTTTAGTGATTTGTAGGCATATTAATATGACCCTGTTACCTTTTAAATAGACACACACAGCATACTACCAAAAAGAAAATAAAACTGCTGATACAAGCTTATATGTAACTGGATGCGTTGAAGCAGTCTGAGTGTGTAGGCCTGTGGTGACTAGCCATCCTCTCTAGGATCACTGACTGACCCATATCTAAGGCTTGCACCACACACACATATGAGCAGACACGGGACTGGACACTTCCCTTGCCTGCTCGGTTCCAGGTCGGTGATTGACCAGAAGCTTAATGACTCTCTACTGGAATCATAAAGCAACTGGGCCTCAACTTCTGACATTTCCAGTAATTTTGAAAGCCTCTCCATAGAAGCGAAGCTAAACGCTTTCGCTATGCTGCAGGCGGCTCTGGCCATGTCAGTGTGCTGCCTATCTGAGTCCATGCACAGTATAGCATAACAGATAAAAAGAGGATGTAAACGTGCCTGTAATACTGAACGTGCACTTTAATCCAACCATACTGCACTGCACTGTTCCAGATCACTAACACTGTACTAATAATGCTTTTGTCAGTGTGGAGTCTGTGTCAATAAATTCCTTGCTTCATACACAGTACTAACTTCATAGAAGGGCTCAAAGGTATGCATCTGCTGTGTAATAACTGCCAAACATCTGAGACTGAGTTTTGATCAGAGAATTTTGCTTCACCAACAGCTAAAGTTATTTCATTTTCCTTGCCAAAGTTTGATGTCTAAAATGAAAAATGTCTCCTGCTGTCCATGATAAGGATTATGTAAAGCATTAAAATTATGCGCCAAAGCAAACGATGAAATAAACATTTTATTCACTGCCTGCTTGTGTTTTCAGCGCATGCTAACTTGTCCTATGCTGAAGTAGCTGGCAAGGAATAATTCATCATTGTGTTTATGAAACATTACATTACAAGCCTGATTCAGACTTTTAAAAATTACAGTGGTTGCTGTAAATGAAAGCAAATACTTGCCATCATCAATTATAGGCATATAGTTCTTTATCCTGTGCGCTTTTGTAGGATGGATGTGATAAGCAGTCAGCACTTCTTTAATCGGGGTGTGAGAGCCTGCCACTGTCTTAGTTCAGCCTGTTCTGAATCCCTGTCATTTTCGGTTAACGGATGATCTGGGCTGCAAGCACACCAGGGTCCCTGATTACGCGTGATTAGCCTGTCAGTCCAAAGTGCTCTAAGCACAGCATGGAGGACACCGTGACGGAGACTCACTCTCCGATTCAGATCACAGCTCTGGGGGGCAGTTCATCACTGTCATTCAAAATGTCCACCAAGGCACCAAGCCTGTCATCAGTCCAGACACCCTGCCCTGCCTTCAATCAGACACACCGGCAGGCAGAGAAGGTAAAGACAAGAAAATGGACTAGACTTTTTGTTCCCTCCATCTAGACAGAAAATGGAGACAAGGAGAGAAAGAGAAAGAGCACAGGTTCCCTGAGACGATACACAATAGAGACTGAAAGAAGAAAAACACCTGTGTAAGTGTGTGTAATTTCAGGCCCATGGGGTACAAGTTTCGCCCTACTGGGGCTGTTTTAAAAACCATGTTAGCAGCTCTGTGGTGCAATGCAACACCAGGACAAAGCCAGCTCATTATGGTCACGTTTAAGTGCAATGTAGTAGAAATAAAATCTGATGGAGCAACTCTGCAGCTCTTGAAGTGTCAGGAGGTACAGGAGAACCCACCAGGGGCCATCACCATTCGCTTCCACAAACACTCCAGCCACAGGAAGCTCAGCAGCCAGACTCAGACTTTGCTGAGAGAGCTGGAGCAATTTTGAATATATATATGTATTCATGTGTTTTTTTTTTTTTTTTACCAGTCAAGTAAGATGGAGATTTTACCCAAAGTGCCATCAAGGCTCAGATTTTTGTTTGGTATTAAACTCTGTGCACACTGTACCTGCTGCTGGCCTTCAACAGCATGACTGACGCATGGGAGAATATAATTCCAGACAGTTATGACAGTGGGAGTCTTCAATTGCCAACAGTTACATCATGACCAATGAGACAATGTTACAGTGTGGTAATGCCACTAAAGACTGGCACTGCAGGGAGGGAAGGCCAGCCAAAGGTTATCCATGGCTTAGTCTTATCTAAGACCTACTTCTCCCTACATCACATACCGCTGGCCTGTAACGAATGGACAAAGCCCTAAAAATACAATTCTCTCACATGCTCATCCATCTGTGTCTGGCTACAGAGATGACATCTACTGATTAATGGTGCGGTGGGGGACCGAGTCAGGTTAAAGTTGTATGCAAGTACTCATTGTCAACTCTTTTTAAGGTTGATTATAATAGCAGTTCAGTACAGCTGCCAATTTTTTTTACATGATTGGAGCCATTTTAAAATCTCTTTTGCACAAAAAAAAAGAACATTTTAAAAGCTAATGGGCATTCATATAGAACAGTTTCCTCATATTCTTAATACACTATTCTGTTTTTTGAGTCATCATCAGTGGTTTTAAGTCAGTGGTTTTAAATCATTATCTTTACCCAAAACGTACTTGTATATTAGGGGTGACCTGCAATTGTCGCTGATTCGACTATAGTCAACTATACCCCTATACCCCGATGTGTGCGCATTAACAATAGGCATCTTCCTTACTAAACATTAATAAATCACACTCTGCAGTTGCACAATCCAAATGAGCGGAGCTGAACACGCTACAGGATAGACAGCATCTGCCGAGATTATAATGGCTACTAAAAAAAACTTCAAAAGTGTGGGAGTATTTTGAAAAAGATAAAGATGAATAAAACAAAAAAAAGTTATGTCATCAACGTCTTTCATTTCACACGACAACAACCAACATGGCATACCATTTAAAATGCGTAAGGCGAAAAAAAAAAAAAAAAACAGTTCAGCCGTATGTCGTTTCATTCGTGTTGTCTCGTCTTGTCGCGGTACATCTCGGCAAGTAGGCCTATAAACATTTTTTGTTGTTGTTTGCTTTTTAGACCCCATTACTTGAACCTTTACTTATAATTTTTTTTGCTCTGGTGTGGCAAATTGTTTTTATATTTTCAGGCAGGCATATTTTATTTAAAATATTTTTTACATTTTGCACAGTGCCTGTCTGACAGTTCGATATGCGCACTGCGCACTGACGGTGACTTTTTTTGTTAATGTTCTCTAAGGTTTCATTAAAAAATAAATAAATAAATAAAAGCTGAATAAAGCCAACCTACCATGTTTATTCATTTATCCGAGTGTTTTAGGTTTTTACTTTGTAGTGGAAAAAAGTCTTGAATGAGAACGGGATCCCATTTAAGAGGCTCTAGAAAATAAACCCTGATTCGACTATTAGTCGACTAAAGGGAAAATCTGTCTAATCAGATTCGACTATGAAAATCCTTAGTTGAATACACCTCTACTGTATATATGTGGTTACCTATTTATTAACTTCTGTTTAAGTAGAAGCTATGATATAATATTAAATTTTAATAAGATGGACAATAAAGGAAAATCTAATCAACACAGCAAAAACTCCAGTGTTGAATTACCTCTTACCCTGTCCAGATGGACATTCTTTTCAGCACAGGAATTTTGCTGCATATTCATGAGGGGAAAAAACAATAAAATAGTGGTCCATTTACAAAAAAGATATATTAAAATTGAATAAGCACACACAGACACACACAAACACACACCAAGGCAAATCAATTGAACTGCAAAGCCCAAGTTCCTGGCAAAACGATATAATTCCAGATGTCACAAACATAAAATGTGGTTCAGTCAGCTCATGTTTCATCTCGCAGGAGCAAATGTCCCTCTCCTCTCAAAGATCCTGATTTTCCCTGATGTGTCTGGGCATACAGTAGATTCATTCACCCAGAAGCCCTCTGACAGCACTCAAAGACAACAGTCATAAAGGGTTTCCACTGCCCTTCATAGTATCTGCCAGAGCACTTCCTCGGACGTCTTTGATGTTGTAACATTAGGTCTATGATTCTGCATCATTAGACCACAGGACTTCAGTTGAAGGAAAGTAAAGCATCCACTTGCGTGAGTGCAACCTTGGTTAGCCTCCCTTAATGAAATATGCTTAGACCATATTCAGAACAGAAGTGCATGAGCGTTTTTAACCCCAAATTGCTTTATTTTCACTCCGAAAAACATGCTGTGGATGTTAATAGCTTCTCAAAGGCTGCTATAAAAAGCTCAGCAGTGAAAATCTGCAAGTAATCAGGACGTCCAGCAAGTGTCATGTGTTTTTGTCCCAAACATCAATCCACAGACTAAACACATGTACCTTGGTGAAGATGTTAGGAGTGCATGTGTCACAGAATAATGCAGACACTTTGGGCCAATAGAAGGGAAGCAAGGACTCGTTTACTTGGCTATATCCATGGTAACATATTAGCTCTCTGTAACGTTTTCTTCTCCCTCTCTCTCTAATCACACATAATTATGCTTTTCAGGCCTTTTCAGCAGGAATAGCAGATCCTGCTCTGTAAAAACTCTGGTGGGTCATGTGGTTGAAATGTCTCTCTTGCCTCAAACCTGCTCAAATTACTCTGTGCAAACCCCTTATATTTCACCCTCGCTGCCTTTCTGCATTGATGTGCAAGCCTTAAACAGCACCTACTTCACTTTTGTGCGTGTCCATCGGAGGATTCAAAGGAAAAGGTCTTTTGAGGGACAAAGACTACAGAAAAGCAGATTCATCTTCCACAAACCCACTCTGGTCACATGGATACTGGTATATGCAGTGATGGCTGGGGACAGTTTAACACTGTAGGTTTCCTCCGTTGAAGATGAAAGATCTAAAGCTTATTACACTGGCCTGGAAGTAAAAACAACAAACCCATGAAGTCCAGCTGGGGTGATTTACCTGCGTGTGCAGTGGTGATGAGTGTTATTTGCATAAGAATATCGAGCCCCAAACAGACAAGTCCTCTTTGCTGAAAGATGAAACCAAGCAGAACACAGTCACTCTCAGCACTGCTGCCAGAAATCTCAAGGTAGATCCCAATACTACAAGGTGCTAAATCAAGGTGTTTGAGCATTACGTTTCCCATCATGGAGCCTTTCAAGGAAATGTAATGACACTGGGAGGTGGACATGGACTTAATGAGCCTCAATAAGGGGTCTTCTGGAGGTATGGGTTTACTGAATAGCACACAACTGCATTCACAAACATGATAAGCCAGGAATCTAAAAGGATCTGGAGATAATGCAGAGTTCCTACAAAGTTATGTCTGCAGTCCTGTTGGTGTTTTTAAAATCACCACATTACATTTATATAAGTGCTGTATTTGGCAAACAACAAGAGCTCAAACATTTCAGGGGTGCTAATAATGACACCAACCTTTTTTGTACACATCTCTAGTGGTGATTTAGAGTATATATTTTATACACATTGCGTATATAAAGATGGTATGTAATAGAAAGACATTAATACTTTTTTTGCTGAGGGGAAAATGGATTATGTGTATCCTTGACTAATGTTAATATTAAACTATTAATTTGTGCTATAATGCAAGATCACACTGTTAGATTGACATTGTTCAACGGTGTGAGCATGCAGAGAGTGTGCTCTTTGTGACACTGTCCATCATTCTCACACACACACACACACACACACACACACACACACACGAGCCATTTGTCATATGTGGATCACACACCTACTGACTGATAGCCACAGACAAATCCAAGTTGAATCAGATGGCACACAAATGGTTAATCTGTAACATTAAAGCTTATGCTGGAAGTATACTGGAAATGTAGGTGTCATTGTGTCATTAGGAGCTATTAATATCTGACTGAATCAGTGCTATGTTTCAGTCTTGTTTCAACTCAAAGAGGGTTATGTTTTGTTTCCAAGTCCCTCTGAGAGCCATTGTGCTATTCTAAGGCCATGTGCCTTCAGGGCATGACATACCATGTGTAACAAATGCTCTCTGATATTTAACACTGAGCAGGGGTATACAAAATGCGAAAAAATACACTTTTGAAGTTCTGTATATACATGTATTGCTACATGTCCTGTGCTTTAATAATTTCCAAAGCATACACACAGAGTACCCATGCAAACACTGTGTTCACCAAAGATTGTTGGCGTTTGCTTGTTAAACTCAAAGACCACTCATTTGGCACAGCTGAAGCTTGTCAGGATGTTTACAGAACACAATAAAAAATGTGATCAGTTGAACTCATAATTTGTTATGACTTTTTGGTATTCATCTTGTATAAGTTCCTTTTCAGGACGTCAGTTCCTGCTCATTCGTATGAACTATACTGACTAAAGTGATTTAACTCAGCATATGCACCTAAAATCGTAGTAGTTAATCAGTCAGAGACACCAATCATGAGTCAACATAGGCTCACCAATCCTCAACCAGCCCTACCAACTCCACCACTGGCTGAGTCATTTCCTCATAAAACCAAACACAAATGGTGGGTGTTGGCGTTCAGTGTGGTCTACTGATCTCAAGCCATATGGATGCTTTGACAACTAGTGTTCATCACAACAAACCCAGAACAAACCCAGTGAACTTTAACATCAGGGCAAAAACAAGGCATAAGCAAGGCATTTTAGACCACGGACCCGTGGAAAGAGCCACGGGAATAGCATTTATGCAGACCACTGTGACATATGGCCGTTTTTCTGCCTTTTAGTAGTATTATGATTGGCCGATGGTGTAAAAGTTAGCTCCCATAGTGATCCCAGGAAAAACTGTTGACATGATTAAGAAAACAGATACAACATAGTTCTGGAGCCCCGAACATCAACCGCAGCACACAGTACTGTACCGGCCAGTGCAGACGCAAGGCAGGAATAAAAAAGACCCAAGACAAGCACTCATTAGGCTCACGAGCTTTCTCATCATGTATGCAGCCTGTGTTACACACGCATGCGCACACACACACACACACACAGGCACACACACACACACAGGCACACACTCTGCCCCAGGGAAGGGACGGGTCAGAGGAAAGGACATTGTTGACCTTTCAAAAGAAGTTGATTTGATAAATGACTCGGAGGTGTCAATTCACTGATCGGATACGCCGTGGCCTGGCCACTCCAGAGACCACACATCAGGGCACATACATAAACATTCACATAGGCTCACACCAACCCTCCTGGGTGCAAATTAGAACTACTTCTGATCCGAATGTTAAAGGTCACCGGTTTTAATTTAACAAGCAGAGAAGAGAGGATAAGGGATATGCTTTTAACCACCTTTTTGGAAAACCAGTGTTTCTTCGCATAAACTCAGTCTTGAAGAGAGGCTGAGAATGTCTGCTATTCAATATATGAAATAAACATCAGAGGATTATGAGGTTTCTCAGTTTGAGCTTGTTGTGGGCCAAATCTTAACTTTTATTGACACTGGCTATGTTGTAGTGTCCACTCTTTCCTGAGACTTCCGAGCTTCAACAGATTTAAATTTGACATAACAAGGACAAGATGATTTTTATACTTAAGTTCGCGTGTTCATATTTAGTGCAAGAAATACTTTAACAGTCATGAATGGCTGTAGATATAATCCAAGTTTCGACAAAATAATGAGATTACAAGAAAAAAAGCAAATTCCTACACCAAACTTTCCACACCGCATTGTGTGTCCAAGATAGCAGCGAGTTTTATAATAACAGCGTTTTTATATCCGTCAATGACACTGTATCGTGCGGCTTCACCTTAGGGCCTACCGATAAATCTTAAAAATTGAATTTAAAACATCTGGAGCTATTCATTAAGATCTTGACCAGAGACTATGTGAATCCTGCTGTTTCGTGCTTAGGGTTCTTCTCGACGAGTCTCACGTCAAAATGCCCTGGGGGTTGTGTACAAAATCACGTTCTCCAAAGTAAAATGATTTTAATGACTTCCATAAGAAATAGGCGACCCCAAACAAGAGGCGGTGTGTGCAGACCCTCTGCTTTGTTGGGGGGCTAAATGCACCCGCTCCACGCGCACTCAGCCTCCGCGAGGTCCACACCGTTTCTCTGACAACCGGAACCGCTGGTGAGACAACAATAAAAGAACCGGCGTGGAGCACCGACCTGGCGTCCACACACCCGGGGGTCCGTGTCAACTATCATTAGTAAAACTGTAACAGCAGTTAATGCGTCGCGTTCCTAATTGTGGCAAACTTTTAATTGGGAGTGTAACAATGCGTGTAACAAAGCAAACATTCCACGGAACCTACTAAACTGTTACAGCCGATTTACAACGCCGCAAAGTGAAGATGTGGACCATGATCGTTACTCTCCCATCGCTTTCGTTGATAGATGTTGGGATAAAGACGTGTGCAACAAGGCAGTAAAAGTGATGGTGGTATATACCTGTCATCGTAGCAGAAATCCGCCTTAAGGGTGTTAACGTAGAGGATCAGGGCCACGGCGCTGCACACCAACTCCGTTATCATTTCTCAACAAGAGAGGACGAGACTAATCGTGAAAAAAAATATTACTTCTCCGCGCTGTTTGTTATCCTCACTGACTCCCCTGTTTGAGAGAGGAAATCTAATTTCTCCATCAAGCTAGCGGAGTTTCGGAGCAGACGACTTGAAACGTGCTCCTGGCTCAGCTCAGAAGAGAATGAAACCTGTCGGAAAACGTGTCACATTTATGCCGCTGTATGGATGCGCGTCGACAACGCCGCACAGACATCGCCTCGTAGTCCTCGGTGTCCTCCTATCAAACACTGCCCGCGTGTGTTGATTAAAAAACACGCATGCGCAGTAGCTTGGCGCTTCCCAAACGAGCAGTTGATCATTGACCAATGGTGCTGAAAATTCAGAAGGCTACACTTAGCGGGACTACCTGGTCCAAGATATTTTGTGCATCTTTTTGACTCGTCAGCTATCCCGCAGATTCGATCGAGCTTGCTTTAGTCTGCTTGAGTGACCACTTCCACTGACACAACTTTGAAAAAAAGTATTTATTTTGTTCACTCTTGCTCAAATTCACATTGAAATTATGCTTTTCTAACCAAATAAGAATTTTTTGCATATACTTACCCATATTATTATGATATATAATCAGGTAAATGATTGCTTGGCTTTAGGTTCTGACATATTTGTCAAACACTGAACATCGTATAAAGTCTTAAAAATTTACAAATTAAAAAAAGATGTTTAGATAAAAAGATATCTAAATGTACTTATCAGGCGACTAGGAAAGTTAGAAAAGGGTGTTTAGTCAGTTATGTAACTATATACAGCTGTTAGCACGATGTTCCACAAGGCAAGAAAGAGGCTCTGCCTTACAAAGTCTTTTCCTTACCTTCAAAGACATGTTTCACATAGAACACCCTGGTAATACCTGTGGCAGTATGCCTGTGTGTGTTGTGTGAGAGATACAGAGAGATAGAAACACAGAGAGAGAGAGAGAGAGTAATGAAATACCTTCACACCCTGATGGGATATGATCCATGTATGTCACTTTGAAAATATAGCGCAGCCCCGTTGTGGACCAGCTGGACCACAACCTGTTCTGTGTGTGTGTGTGTGTGTGTGTGTGTGTGTGTGTGTGTGTGTGTGTGTGTGTGTAGTGGGGGGAGGGGTGTTGGGAAAAAGGGAAAAACAGATGGTACAAAATCAGAAAAAACATGATAAGACATGTGACCCTTTCCTTGACCTCAAATATCTGACTCTTCTCTATATTCCCATCGAAAGCACAAATGTATTAATAATCCAAGCCATTTTAAGCACGCTTCCTGATCTGCTCTTCCTCTGTGTAAAGTAATGACAGGTGAACATGCTGTTAAAAATTGAGGCAGATGCACTGGGCCTTCTGAAATGTAATGAAAACAGAGTAGCTTTTACTGCCATATCTAAGTTCTGTATTTTACTTTATTTTTTTCCATTTTGCTTTTGTAGTATAAACAAACATAAAAGGTAGCATAGATTAAAGTCAGGCACTGAAAAGCAAATATATAAAATATAACATGCGAAAATGTAAATACAAATATAAAACATTTTATTTTAATTTTAAGAAAAAATTCAGTTTAAAACTACTGACGTTCAGTCATAACTGATTTTTTTTTACCACTTGTCTGTTACTTATGAATGGTGAGGTTCAGTTATTTGAGTAATCTATGGGGAAAACAAATAATGTGCATTTTTCATGAACTACAAATTATGTATTGTGGTGTTTGACAGCTTTTGAAAGGCATTTCAATAAAATGAATGCCAAGTGGAGGAGTGAACAGGAAATTACCTCAAGGTCTGCGTCAGCTTCTGGACAACCTTAATTCTCCAGCAGTGGTAATGCTTCTAGTAGAGGATAGTCTCCTACCCTGCTTGCTTTTGGTATTGGAGTGGGGCACGTGGTAAGTGAACAAGTCGGGAAGATAATAATTATGTTGTACTCAATTAATACATCAGTTCCACCAATCTGTATGTTCCAGTTGCATATGATGAACTGCTGTTACCGAGTTCCATATTTTTGCATTTGCAGTGGTGTTTTCCATAAATGCTGATGAATGTCGCACAGGAAACCATAAATCATAATCAGGAATGACAGACTGTGAGGCACTCCCAGTCAAAAATAGCACATGCTCTGTTCAAGGCAATGTAAAAAACAGTTATTATCAAGTGTATGAGAATAACTAATAGCAAAAAGACAAAGATAGTGTCGCCCCTTGTCTCCAGACACAGGAGGGATGGAACATATGAAGACCATCGCGGCACTTTGGCACCCTAACTTATCTCTTCTTTCATGGAATCCTTCCCTCCATCTTTTTCCCCCTTTTTTTCTTCTCTCCTCTTTTCCTGATTGCTCAAAATGGTTTGTTGTTCTTCATTAATCATCGGTGCATGCCCAAGTGACTTTGTTCAGATAGTTCAGAATGCACTGCTGCATGCTGCGAGCCTTACGCCTCCATGGCTGTCAGCTGGATATGTGTTTGAACTACACCGCCTTTAATCATGGAGAAACAGCAACAGTCACATGATTGTGATGAGTGTTAGTCGTTCACATGCAGGGACACACCTATGATGTTAACCTCAGTCTAAAATACAGGTGATTGTGCGTGTATTGTGAATGAGATATAAATGGTAGGTATAAGAGCCTTTACTACAGTTGCTATTGTATGACCTTTACAGAACTTTTTCATTTTTTAGGTTATTATTTCTATAATAAAATGAGTTGTATGTCTTAGTACTGTTAGATTTTATATTCTAATTCTTAGATTGCATAGTCAGATTACTGAAATGTCTAGCTTATAGTGTAATGAACTTCTCCTTCCAAAACGGAATTTAAATCAAATGGGCAACTTTAAATCTTTCCTTCCATTAAAATGTTCTCCTTCTCCAAATAAAAAATGTTGGTATGTTCAAACAATTCTCCTGCCTGGTATACCTATAAAAACATTATATCAAAACTGATATATTTTAAAAACAAACACATCACTAAACTACTGACTACTTATAGAAGACACTGTGCTAAATAGCATGTCCTTTGATCATGCAACTCTTTTGTACTTTAGGCCAAACAATAGCTATGTGAAAGAAACTTTCCAACATGAAATATATTTAGATTTGAAATGGCAATGCATGTCCACAACACTGTACGGTCATAAAGATTATTATTCGTTTTTCCATAACCACACGGGATTTCCGCTGTCTTTAAAGTTTGAAAGTTGCTTTAAAGATTCAAACTCATGGACTGAAAAAATCATATCCAGGTTTTCTCTGAAAGTGTTAAAGGCTCTGCTCAAATTATAATGGTTCAACATGACTGTATAGGTTTGCTGTTAGGAATTTACTAGAAGTTAAAGTTGGATTGTTGGCTAAATATATGTTGTATATTCCTATTCACACATCAAAGAAAAGAGATTTGCAAAGAGCCAACTTCAGAAGAGGAGATGAAAGATAGTGTGCCGTACTTTGTCATGGTATTCTTGTCTCTGTTGGCTGTGGTGGAGTGTTTATGCATTGAATTTGCGGTTCACACACTGGACGAGTGAGTGAGTGTTTTCAGATGGAACTCATCATGTGCCATTAGGGCCTAGTGGGGTGTGTGTGGGGAGAGAATCTGTAAATAGACCCCCCCCCCCCCCCCCCACACACACACACACACACACACACACAAAAACCTCCTTGCATCCTGTTTGGTCACACTGATGATGGGTCATCGATGGAAAAGATAAATCGCACCTCTCTTTCCTTCCAGCTTCCCTCCGTCTGCCCCTCGTTCGCATGCGGTGCCTTTTCAAAGCGCCGATGCCTGATAAGCAGAGTGTTCCAGGCCGTCCCTCCACTTCCTGCCGTTCTGTTCCTCTAGCCGGAAGCTCAGCTTGCCTGCGTCCAGTCTTACCCCTCCGGTTTGACCACCCCCCACCTCCCTTTCCCCCCAGCTGCTCGGAGCCAGCTGATCAGATCACACGGGGCAAAGGCCACTAGCCCAAAAGACACATTGTTTTTCAATAACAATTTATGCATGTGCTTCCTTTCAAATGTGTGAATCTTATTCTGAACTGTGTGATTATCACTTGGCAGCTGTTCAACAGCTTAATGTTATTGCATGAAAAGTAATCCATAGTCACTCGTTTGACTGTATAAGACTGAGATTGTAAAATACATACACCATACCATTATAGGCCCCAGCGGAGAGTGGCTGTGTACATAAAATACCATCAGGACTGTGTTTGCTGGTTGCAGTGTTGGCAAACTTAAAACAGTTCATTGTGTCTACAATGATGCTAAAATAGAAATGTGTTATTTTGGTCCATGTGGAATGAAATTGTAGCACAGGACAGGTTTAGTGATGACAGAGAAGCTTTCGATGATGTGGTCTGTGCTTTCATAAGGAGCATTTCTCTCTGTCCTCAAAACTGAGACCTGGGCAAATGAACCAAGAAGAGTGAGTTAGTCTGTTTCCCATCGCTTTGCTATTTCAGGCACAGCGATCCTGAAGATTGCATTAAAACTTCATATCCTGGACATGTTCCTCCCTATCCCCCCAATTTAGCCACAGATCAGGAAATGGCATCACGGCCCTGCTGAAGGATGGCATTGACTTCAGCTACTTTAAGCGTGTAAGTGTTTGTGCATGTGTGTGCGACACAGACACAGGTATGTGTGTGTAAGCACTTGACAGACTACGCAGCAGTGGGAGATAAGGCAGTGGTCAGTGTCATTTATGGGCTTTACACAGAATGACCACAGCTGTGCTGAACCACAGGGAAAGGTTTGTGGCAGCACAGGTGCGGCTTTTCAGAGCCAGGCAGCGATAGCGGCATGTCCCCAGCACACACCCCAGAGACACCTCCAGCAACTCATTCTGTGCAAGGTGCTTGTGGACAGATGTCAGAGCACGCTCGACTCCCGCCAGCTCGGTAGTGAGACGGATGTGTGGGAGGACAGCAGCAAAGAGAACAGCTGCAACCAGAACAGACAACAACTCTCCAGGCACACGTAACACTGGAACAAAGTGGATATGCTTCCTTTCTTCAGTTTAAGACTAGCTCCTCCCCTCATTTCAGCCCTTAATAACTCCTTACATGATGCAGTTTTACATAAACTAGGCAAGAACATGACTCAGTTACAATAGTGATCGAAAGGGAATGATCAACCTCAAAACCATGCAACTTGATGAGGCCTGATCAAACCTGGCCTTGTGAACACACGCCATGTTCCCTGGTGGTTAGCAATACAATCTGCAATAGCTCTGAAACCATTTTCACTTCGCTATTCAGATACATATACATAAGAATATCCAGGATAAATATATAACTAATTAATGAATAGTTCCACCAGGTGCATCTGATCTCACGCTCCAATGATCTAGAGAACCAGCAATGATCCAGGTCCATGAATCTCTTCGGGGGTTTACGTATGTTTTTAATACATCTGGATGTGAAGTGCATATCCAGGGCTGTGGATGAAATGACAGAGGTGACCAAGAGTTGAGGCTTGAATTAGTTCTGATGTTCTGATAAACAGGTGCTGCAGAATACCGGCCGCCTGAGCGCAACTTATGTCTGAGGATTACTCTGAGCATGCAGAATCCATGAGGGCAAAAGGTCAGGATTACAGCAGGTTTATTTCCAGGCTGCTCTTGAGAAGAAAAAACACATTATATTCACATCTATTTACAACTGCTGTTAAAAGTGCCACTCAGGCAGCTTGGTGATGCTCTGATCAGATTTTGCTTCTTTGAAAGACCAGACCTGTGCTTCAATGCTGAGATGTGGCCTTTTGCTTTCCAGGGATAGTCAGTCCTTTAAATCTGATATCAACACAGAATTTACAGTTAGTCAAAAAGGAACAAAAAGCACAGCGCTTGCAGTTGCCATGGTGACTTAATTACAACACACAGACACAGATGTGAGAAATTGTTTATATTTTACAGTAACAAATAGGACACAACAGTACACTGCAAGTAAAAAAAAGAGGAATTGCATCAACAAATTAAAAGAATAGACGAGGTGAAGCATCTTTGGCTGTTATGAATCCCTTTGGCTCTTTAATCCAACAACCGCGTAACATCTGGGGGACAGAAGTGGGTCGAAGAGCTGCACCAAGGCGGAGTAGCGCACATTCTCCTGTTGGAACATACATACAGTCTTTAAAGAGGAATTCGTCCTGTGGAGAGGCACTATAGGTCTGCAGTTGCTACAGCATGTTGTACAGTGTATTTTGTGCCGCCATTGACTTAGCGCACTGAGCCAACAGAGCAGTGTACAAAAGCGCCGGCGTTGTTTAGATTTTTCGGCACTCATGAGAACAATCTGGCCTCAAACTGCTTCTCTAAGCGCCTCTGACAGTGCTGCAAATGGTTGGGAAAAAATTCAGTCAAATTCTCTATAGCGTTAAAGCACTTGCAGTAGGATCATACTGGGTAAATAACAGGTGTTAGCTGTTAAGACATGGCAAAGGGGTCACCATTTGAATGAAATATAGTGTGTCTCAAGAATTTAAAAATATGGCTCAAATGAGGTACGAATGGGATTTTCAGACCTATTTCATGAGGATCTAAAACGTTTAAATAAAACTATTCTTGAATAGTATCAAATGAGTAAACATTTGGATAGGTTTCTCATTAATGAAGTAAACAGTTCTTTGTGGTGGACTTTAAACTCTACTGTAGCTTCATGTCTGCATACCAAGATTAGCAAAATTCCATCAGTTTGATTGCCCACGGCTTGAGTGCAGTTACTGTATGCACAACACCGAAGAGCCCATTTGAATTAGGTATAATAATCGGCTCAGCTGAAAACTGCTTTGTCCTCAAGTTCATACAATAAAAAAAATTCCTCAACTGCTCACCAAAGAACAGGTTTATAATTCTGGCAACAGACTCGTAGCTTTATAGCAAAATTATTTATACCGCAAATGTCATGAGGTCTACTATGACTCTAATTTCCATATGGGCACCAGGGGCTCACATGCCTGTCATCAACAGCACTTAATAAGCAGCAAGCCCTTCCAGGGTCTGACAGAAGTGAACCACAGTGTTCTGTAGGCAAGCAGAAGGACAGGCCGCCTTATGCCACACGACCGCCGAGTGAACGCAACAAACCCGGAACGGAAACGATCCCCAGAGAAACCAACGGCTTCACTCCCGATCACCATTTCTATCACTCTTGGATTTTCTGCGGATTGTGCCTCGTGACCGCCTTAGCCGCACACTCTTAAGTGTTCTCGACGGGAGGCTTGGGGTTTTATGTTTGAAGTGTGTTATGTTGAGCAGAAACTTTAACCAGAAAACGGTAAGTTGAAACTCCATACTGCTGAATTCCTGTAGCATGATGAGTCAGTGTTTTGTTTTTGAATATATGGCTACAGGTGTCTTTTTTCCCCCCTAAGTTTATTTTATCACCCGAATCCACTGTGGAGCAACTTTGGCCTTACATGTGTGATCCATAAGAGGACGAGGACACCTGTGGTGTTGGTGCCGTCTCCCTATTTACACTACTAAGGATTACATTGACTGTGCAATCATAAAAGTGTAAGAAGAGAATAACGCAATAGAGTTATCATCACAGAATGTGGTGAAGCATTTTTAAAATAACACAAGATTTGATCCTTAATGTTCAAGGTACTGGAGCGACTCGTAAGGACGTGACGTACATCTTCTACTACAAACGGACAGTCAGATCCAGATACGTTAGAAGAATTATGGGATCGATTAAGTGCAAAAGAAGAGCAGAAACTCAAACCCAGATGGCTGACGTGGAGGCTGAAACAGCATTCCAATATGTGGATGGCATACGTTAGCAAAAAGCTATAATTCAATTGAATCTTGAGCAAAGAAAAGATGGCTTCTGATGGTTCTTCCTCATCATCAACTGTTGGCCTTGAACAAAAACCAAACTGCCCAAAGATATAAGTATTTTCTGGGCATACAAAGCAGCGACAGAATGTTAGGGTCCATATGAATTGCATAATTCTTCATAATGAATATTAAACTAAAACATATCCTGTCTTAGCAGCAAGGCTAAAAACTGTTATTTATATATCATCCTATGTAATGAGTGTGTATGCACTGAGGAGTCGTTTCCAAACGAAAGCCACTGTGAGAGCACATGCTTGAACCTATGCCCCACATTAACAGAAACAGCACAGGGTTCAACCAGAAAGTGATTCATCACTTTAGAAAGTGATGAATTAGCACTTAAATAGTTGCGTTACAACAGTTTTCAACAGTGTCCAAAATGCCAAAGAGTCAGTTGTAGGTTTGTCTAATGATTAGAACCATATTTGCCTGAGGCACAGGCTTGAGATTTGGCCTAAAACAAAGGCTCTTTCGAACCATCCCACACTGAAAGTGGATTCAAAAGCTTTTCAGTGTTCTATTACACAGACAGATGTATGTGGTGCATTTGGAGCACAAACTTCATTGTGGAGCTGAAACAGATGCCTTTGCAACAGTGGCTCAAAAGTGGTCAAAGGGTCACCAGTAAGGGACTAACAGAGACAGGCAGGGGACCTTGAGGGGCTTCAGGGGGTGACAGAACCTGACCTCCATACCCATTAGAGTGTGATATGTCTCTGTTTAACCTGCACAGAATAAAGTACTTGGGAGCAGTAAAACCCTGTAGTCAACGGTCCAGGTTAGCCAATCAGATGGTAATATATGTGCTCCTTTTATCGCGAGGACATGGAGATTTCATTACCTGCTCCTTCAGGTAGCAGAGACGGTCCAGCAGGATAAGGCCTTCAATACACGGAGCCACCGTCACCTTCAGCTGAGGGAGAACGCAACAGTGCCACATATACAGTTTTGGGTGAAGGGTGAAGAGAAACTCTCGAGTTGTTAAACAGTGTGGGGTGAGGGTGTGGAAACCCAGCTCACCAAGTTGAAGGCCACCATCTCGCTCAGCCTGGGGCGATAGAGGTCGTGGTAACCCTGGATCACACCATCTGACAGCTGTGCAGAAGAGAAGGGGGGGGAATGAATAGACTAATGCCTTTGAAAACCAAAAACACAAGTGGGTGGAAGAAAAAAAAGCCTGTTTTCAAAGCCTAGAAACGACAAGAGACTATTCAGCTTGACCATAGAGGATTAGGACGTAAAATGCTCGGATGTGAAACACAGTAAATCGTTGCACTCCCAGCTTGCTTAATGCTGCCGTCTCCATTGTTCTCCATTGTTCCCATAACAGAAATCAGATGAACACACTCTTGAAAAACTGAGATTTACTACAACGGAACTGGAGCAAATGAAAGACCTCATAAAGGATAAATTGAGGTGTTTCTTTCGGTTCAGTTGAGTTAGGGAAAACATTGCCATGATATAATCTGATAAGAAACAGCAGATTGAATCCAGACTGAAATTATGACTTGGGCATCTGCTCAGAAGAAGAGTACAGAAGATACAGCCCATCTGCTTGGCATCTTCAGAGTCACCAGTGCTCACCTTTGACTCGTCCAGGTCTAGTTTCCTGAGGGCCCTCCTCACGTAGTCCACAAATGAAGATGCTTTGGAGTAAACGTTCCCCACACGCTTCTCACTAGTCACAGGGAAAACCAGATAAGAGTAAGAACCATCAGTCATCTGAATCAGGTCTTAACCTGTGCAGTGAGGATCAAGTATCTGGAACCTCTGAGATTCCCACTCAGAACCCTTGCTTACCCTCACGCTCCCCAGCGCTCCCTAAAGCTCTCTGGAACGCGAGGGGGGAGGACTGGGGACAGCACGCTATTGAACGCGATGTGCCGGGAGTCAGGGTAATGAAATACAGAACTTGGTGTCTCCCGCTCAAATGGGGGGACAGTGTGAGGAAGCAAAGCATTGTGTTTGTGTGTTTGTGTGTTGAGGGGTGCTGGGAAGGTTAGACAGGTAATGCCAGGGGTTCACACCAGGACAAACTACTCAGGTGTCCCAAGAGCCATTCTATTTCGACATACAACACTGATCTTTAGTTAGAATGACACCAAGATGACCTCTTGAAAAAACTGAATTCTGAACATTGAGATATACTGTAGTATATGCACATACTGGAGATTGCTGTACACCTTTATCCAGGATGTTACAAGTATCCAGCATGTGAGGCAGAGCTGTGTGAACATTAATGGTCTGTTTCTCTGGAAACATTATGTATTACACTACATCTCTCTCTCTCTCTCTCTCTCTCTCTCTCTCTCATATATACTGTATATGTGTGTGTGTGTGTGTGTGTGTGTAGAGGTCCTTTGTCAGATGTGCAAGTCTGAAACATGCTGGAAACAAGTTTCTCTGGAAAATTCACTACAATTTTTATATATCTCTACATTACATCTCTACATGTAAGATACCTGGAATCTTCTTCAAATTTCTGTGTGTGTGTGTGTAGTACCTCTTATGGGCATCATAGTGATCCTGAAGAATAACATGAAAAACTGCCCTGTAGAAGAGCGATTCCATAGGAAGCTGTCAATCAGAACACATTTGAAAAGGACCAATCATACTGACTGACATTTCGATGCACCCTAGTTTACATAAATAAAAGAAAATAACTTTTATTTCACTTTTTGAAGTTGATTTAAAAGTTTAAAGTCCCTGTTTTTTTCAGATGATTTATAAAAGCGCATTTTAAAGCACACTTTCCACAGCTATTATCAGACATAGATAAACATTTCCGCACGCACGCACGCACGCACGCACGCACACACACACACACACACACACACACACACACACACACACACACACACACACACACACACACACACACACACACACACACACACACACACACACACACACACACACTCACTCACTCACTCACTCACTCACTAATGCAAATCAGCAGAACACACCGTTCTGTGTCCTGTGCTTCAGCTAATTTTCCCAAACAGGAAATCTAAAGTAAAAAGCAGATTCCATCAGCCCATTGCAGCGCAGTGTGATAAATATTCATATTCCTCCAGCCCTGAATTGCAGGACTGGTATTCAGCATGGCCAGCCTATTACTGTCAGCTGTACAAACAGCTTCTCTGTGGAAACTCTCTCTATATGCAAATCTGGTTTGGGGGGGGGGGGGGGGGGGGGGGGCAAATGTTTGGTTACAGCAGACAGGAATACGACTTCATCCATCACTTACCCCCCTTCCAGCTGCCACTCTCTCCAAGGCCTAAAATCCAGGAAAGCAAAGGAAAAGAGGAGTTGAAGACCGACTCACATCACAAAGTCCGCAACATCACGTCAACAGCATCGACCTCCAGGTCTCATCAGTCGACGTGTACTACATAATACCTCTTGGCAAGACCGAAGCCAACAGTTTGTAGTTTGAACTCACCAGACATGCCGACATCCTGGCATTGCGTCCACAGAAGCATGCCTGTTCTCTTAGATACTGGCTCATGGGAAAGCCGCACACGCCGACATCACACTCTGCCCAGGACAGACCGAGGAATTAATGATCCCGAGAAAGATGAAAAATAACACGAATAAACATCATTATCTAAAAACTGTTTATATATCACTTTGCTGGAAGCTGCAGGACATCTTGATCTCGATTCATCATTGCTCCAGGATCTTAGGAACTCCAGTGTCCTCCGGGGGGCTTCACAGAGGACACGTCTGCAGGCCACATGTTCCAGCCAGGCTGCCACTCAACCAGTCTGCTGCTGGCGCATTTAGGCCTTATTCCTAATGCAACAAAAGCTGCCTTACTGTTAACCTTGCTGTACTGAACAAGAGCCAAAACCTAGCACAAACTGTGTGTGTGTGTGTGTGTGTGTTGGAAGAACAATGCTTCCTGCTTAACAGGATATGACCACCAGCGCTTTCACTTGGACATGACGGTGTGTGAGTTCACACACTGTGCGGATGTATGATCACAGTGGGCTGTTAAGATGGATACTCTCCAGCATGTGTGCATGAGTGTACACGCGTGCGCTCATGCAAGCCTGGTTCTTAGTGTGACCTTGTCATGATGCAACATGAAGCAT
This sequence comes from Brachyhypopomus gauderio, assembly GCF_052324685.1. Lineage (NCBI taxonomy): Eukaryota > Metazoa > Chordata > Actinopteri > Gymnotiformes > Hypopomidae > Brachyhypopomus > Brachyhypopomus gauderio. The sequence continues at coordinate 5,250,322 of NC_135215.1, forward strand.
GATGCAACAAAACCCAGAACTTTCATTTTTACCTTTTACCTTTACTTAGTCTGATTGTGTGATTTGTGTGTGACTTGTGTATTTGTCTGTATTTTGTGTAATTTGTGTGTTAACGGGCCGCCCAATGGAGGATGGGTTCCCTTTTGAGTCTTGGTTCTCCCGAGGTTTCTTCCTATTCCCCACCATCATAGGGAGTTTTTCCTCGCCACTGTCGCCTTTGGCTTGCTCATTAGGGTTCTGGACCCATAGTATTGTTAACCTTTTAAATCCTGTAAAGCGCTTTGTGACAACATGTGTTGTGAAAAGTGCTATACAAATAAACTTTGATTGATTGATTGATTGATTGATGCAACACGGTCAGTTCTGTGAGAGGGCCGTGAGCCGAAGGGAGGTCCGTCAGATTCTCCTAACTCCGAACGGGGTCCCTGATTCTGCCCCGGCGTCCCTGATTCTGCCCCGGGGTCCCTGATTCTGCCCCGGGGTCCCTGATTCTGCCCCGGCATCCCTAATTCTGCCCCGGTGTCCCTGGTTCCGCTCTCTGTCCCGTCTCACTGTTGCTCTTGGCTGTGCTCAGGTGCGGCGGCTCCGCTCTGATTGGGAGCAAGTACTGTCTGCAGCGGCCAAGATGGCGGTGCCAGAACTCTTCTCAGAGCAGAGCGCAGGAGCCCCGGGGGACGGCTTTACAGCGAGTGCTTATGTCATCACTACACTCTGACTCAGAGGCAGTGAGAAGGGGCTGCTTGCCCAGACGCAGATTAATCTTAATCTAGCATTACCGAGGAAGGTCAGAGCAGGATTGCCATGGGAAATAGCATTAGCCACAAAGCAGCGTCACGAGACAGCACCTCAAAAAGGTTTTATTCGTCCAAAAACGTTTTCGTTTTAACTCTCGCAAACGTTCTGTTGGGCATTTCACCATAGGTTTTGTCAAACTTTAGTTTTCCATCAGTAGAGACCAAACACAGAGTTTATAAATATTAGAGAACCATTTACAGGATGGATGTCTGCTCTACTGAGAAACATCATGTTTTCTTGGCCTAATCCATTGTGAAACAGATTTTTGTATATTACTAATAAAAATGTTGCAGAGGTTATATCATGCTGTTCTCTGGAATCTCCCGTCTTCTTCCTAAGTGATTTTAAAGGAAGTAGCAGTTAGGCCTGGTGTTTCTATCACTTGTCACATGAAATGTATTGAGCTCTTTTAGAGCATTTATGCTTCTTGACTTGGCTGAGAAAATAAGTAATAATCCCTCCCACATGGCGAGAAAGAAAGAGACACGAGCCACTGCTGTGGGAGGAGCTCGTGAAGAACGGGAGAGCTGTGTAGTGGAGCATCAGCTGTCCAGGACTCAAACCCCTGCTGTCTGTGTGCGAGTGTGTGCGAGTGTGTGCGAGTGTGTGTGTGTGTGTGGGAACATATGTTCCCTTGGGCTAGCTGTCTCGTGAGAGACAGTACGCTGAGGGAGATACTGTGTGTGGAACTGAGTTTCCATGTTGATGTGAAACGAAACTTTGCTGGAAAACCCATTATGGTGGGAGAAAAACCAGATGCAAACGCACGAGCACATATACATAAATGCATGAACACCACGGACGGCCTGCGTGTCTGCACAACCCATCGGCCCAAGTGATGTCACCGAAAGCAGTCAGACACCTTGAGTGATGATGTCATTTTGAACGGACATGTGTAGGTGCTACTCTGGAGTCACTGTACCCTCTGTGGTCACACGCAGACCACCAACGTTACATTCCCAGCCTTGCACAGGGTAGCATTTCAATTTAAAAGTACACACAACAAAAACATTGCGACCTCTCTTCCCCAGAGGCCGCGCCAATTAAAACCTGACTCTTCGTTGTTATTTAATGGGCGGGGATGGCGCCTACACCCCATGGGGTGGCCGGGTGGATGCGAGACCGTTAGCAGCCCTGCACATGGAGCTCGCGCTCACCCTGGCCGTCCGGATCGAACCGCTCGGAGAGGAGGTGGTAGCAGCAGCCTACGTTACAGACGGCCCGGAGCTCCTGCTCGGATCCAAACATCCGCAGGGTGCTGGAGGCCAGGTCTCCGCACGTATGCAGGCCAACCATAACTGCCTCCTGTGGGAGGGAGGGAGAGAGGGAGGGAGAGAGGGTGGTGAAATCTGTCTGGCAGCACACTGCACTAACGCATCCACTCCTCTTCTCTCAAGCTGCTGGCCGCTCACTGATCACAGCTCATACGTCTCATACGTCATGATGGAAACATCGCACACACCAGGCCCTGCAGTTCCTGAGTCTAACCTCCCATAATCAGCATAATTAATATTATTAGAATAATTACTGCTATCTTGCTGTCACATCAGAGGAACGAAAGGGCTTCAGGCTTCTGTTCTATATTAAAACCTAATGGCTAGTAGAGTCTTATTACATTTCCAGCCCTGTTAAACGAGTGAAACATACAAGGGGCCACAGCACATAGGAACGCGTTCACTGCATTCATTCATTCAAGGCCGATTTGGAGGTGGATGACTGACTGATTGACTCTGCTCTGCAGGAAAGATAGCAACACAGAAGCTACCATGCTTCTATCTGACCTTCTATGAGCTGACAGAGTTGGTAATAGTGAGCTCGCCATTAATCAAAGTGCTGAGTGTTCCCGGTCCCTCACCTCCAGTTCTACAATCAGTGTCCTAAGCTCAGTCTGGGCTGTGACGTAGGAGGTCAGGGGTGAAAACAAGCTGTCGTTGTCACTGTTGCGTCTCCCGTCCCGTGCTTTCCTCTCCAGGTTTTCCCTCTTCCTCCTCTCCCTCTCTTCTGGGCTCAGCAGGCTCGGGGGGAGACGGGGGCAGACGTGCTCCACGATGTCAGGGTCCAAGGCACCGAAGAAAGGGTTCTCTGACTGAGCTTCTGATGCCCAGTCTCCAGGCCCGTTCAAGACTGTGGAATGATCCCGTGCCAGGTTTGGGGAAACAGGACTCTGGATCTCACCCATACCACACAGTCCACTGGAGAGGTTTATCCCAGCTTTTCTTTCATCAACATCCCTCTCTTTCTGGCCTGGAGTTGCTCTGTGGCGCTCACTGGTTCCAATTTCTTCTTCTTTTTCTGCATGCCTGCTACTTGAGTCTTTAACCAGGACTTCCTGGCTGATCCTGAGTCTGTCATGTTTCCGATAGACTCGGGAGAACTTTTTGAGTTTTCTGTTCCTCTCGTGTGCACCATGGGTGTTGCTGATGGAACAATCTATGCCAAATACCTGCAGGCCATACTGCATGGAGAGAAATGAGCACAGGTAGCCTTTTCCTGAGCCCACATCAATAACCTGAGAGAGAGAGAGAGAGAGAGAGAGAGAGAGCAAGAGAGATAGATAAAGGGGAAAGAAGAAACAACCAGTACGTATCCAAACAAGCTCTTGGGAGTCCAGCTGGTGTTAAAAAGGCCCTCCTTACCTGTTTGACTCTGCTGCATCTTGCCAGACCTGCCACCACTTCAGACATAGCTGGTACCTCATGAGCCTTCTTCGAGTTCATGAACTCATCAGGTACGAGAGTTGCATCTGACGTTCCACCTGAAACCGTCACCAGCTGAGTAAAATTTTGTGTGTAATTGTGAATTAAGGAAATTTAGAATGTTTGTTGACAGTCAGTGTTGCGAGAAGTTAAAGATTTTATGAAGCTGAATTTAAAAATATAAAAATTTAAGTGTCACACAGTTAGAAAACAGACCTTGGGTGTCTCCAGACAGCACTCGGAGTGACTCCAAAACTGCTGCGCGCTGAACACATACACCCAGGCCAGGCAGAGAAAGAGCTTTGGCAGCCCTGAGAAAAGCTGCTACGTCTACCAGCTTTTTGGTGACATCACAGAAGCCAAAACTAATGTTTTCGTTCACTACAGAAAAGTTAAAAGATAGAATACAGACAAGAGTAATTTGTTAACATTAACCAAGCAGTCACTGTATAGCCAAAGGAAGGGGCGCATGTGAAATGCAGTCAATACAGTCACTTTTGTGTATGTTGTTAGACTCCAACATCTTAACTTACTCTCTGCCGCCACCGTGTGGTCATGAGTAGAACTGACAGCAGACAACACCTCTTCAGGGTCCACAGCCATGAACGTTCGCCACACATCGCGCGTATAAAAATCTACGGTGTGTGCATTTGCAATGTCTAACGATATAGAAAGAAAATTGCGAACATCGTCTATCTTTTCCTTTAACTCGTTACACGAGAAATTAGAAAATGCCATATTGTATCGAAGCACAAGAAAAGTATTGCTGGCATGTCACACGCAGACCGAGAATGCGACGCTCGATATTCAGACATTGCTAGTGATTTTAGGAAGCAACTTTTAAAATTTGGTTCAGTACGAAAAACTGGATGTGTTTTACTGTCATCATCAAAACCAATAAAAGTTATGTTAAAGCTAATATTTGTTGCGCTATTACATTATATACTAGAACATAAACTATCGATAATCCATGTCTATCGATAATCCATGTTAGATTAAAAATGTCTACCGTCCACTTTTACGTAATTACTCCGCGACAATAACGTCACGTGGCGGGCGGGGGGTTGTAAACACGTGTTACATATGCTAATGTTTACAATCCAGTTAGCTTTCTAGCTGGCTAAATGTCGCTAGCTAGCTTTTTTGTGAAATGGCACCTGTAAACCCAAAACGTATTGCCAATGCTTCATTTAAAGGCAAAAACGTAAAAAAATATTATGAAAAGGGTCCACCGTCAGCTTTTACTCAAAAGAAGAAAAAGTGGATTCCAGCGAACAAGTATTTTGATGGCAGTGTACAGGAAGGTTCGTCCCGAGATTTTCTAATATCTAGACTGCTACTAGGAGATGATCTCAGATGAGTTTTGATTAACGTCAGCTATTCTAGCTAGCAAGGTGGCTAGATATCTTCTACAACTCTTGTTATACTGCGGATGTTTTGGTCGTTGTCACGCCGAAATTTGTGACCATCGAATTCTGTGACTGTAAAACCAGCATCACACAGGTCACCATTTCTGACATTTCCCAAACGTGTATAGGTGTTGTGATTGATTACCGCTGTGTGCTACTGGCCCTCTGCTGATCCCAGACATAAACACATTTGTTCAAATGAATGTAAGAGGAATAAAAGCATCTGAAAACATTTTTATTGGATTTAAACTTATTATGGAGGCACAGTGGAGTCTCATTCTGATGATTCTCATTCTCATGTTTACTTCCAGTAAAATGAGTAAAAACTGTTTTTTAACGTATCAAATGATACGTTAGTGTATGTAAATACTTTAAGGGCAAGTTAATATACAGCCTACAATAACAGAATTTGGTGGTCACAAATTTCGGTGTAACACCCCATATTTTAGTAACTTAAGAAGCTAACAATCTTACTAGCTATTACAAATGCTATTTGAAACCTTTTGGTGTAAGAAACTGTCTCAGCACATCCTGTCAAAACCTGCCAATGCTGTCTAAACACCTCAAGGCATGGTGATGGTTGGTTCACCATCAGTAGCTATGTTATTACAAACCAGTCTAATGGAAATGTTGTAGAATTTAACACGTGTGCCCATTAACAGGTCAGGGCTTTGCTTTCAAACAAAAACAAAAAGTAAAACAAGAGTACAACAAGCTTCTTCGAAAGGAGAAATGGAGAGCGCGAGATTCGAAGGCTCAGCTGACAGGCGAGTTCCCGGAGCACCTGAAGCATCTCTACGTGGCCGAGCAGCAGAGGCTTGATCAAGAAGAGCAAGTGAAGAGGAGCAGGAGGAAAAGACAGACCACGGAGCCTGAAGAGGAGGAAGCAGGGACCCTGGAGCTCACACCCGCCTCTTCCAGCTCTGGGACACAGCCGGCAGCCTGTCCTGAGATATCAGCTCGTACCAGCTCATCGAATGAACACGGTTCACAGATTCAGAGGTGTGTAGGATTTACAAGTTCACCAATACCAGTGACTAACCATGTAGGTTGGGTACAGTTAATCATGGATGAGTGTGTTTGTTTTATGACGGCAGGCCAGTATTAAGCACACAGGGGTCTCGATCCTATATGAGCTTGAAAATGTGAAATGTGTTATTTGGTTTATGAAGTCACCTGATTACATAAAAAGTTCATTTCCATTCCTAGTTGCTATGGTTTGTGCTGATATGTTAACAGTTCCCATAAATACCCACCAAGACAAAGGAACCAGAAGAAAATGTCTGCGAATCAAAAGATGAAGCAGGAGTATGAGAGGATCAAGGAGGAGAGAGAGAGAAAGAGACAGGTTAGAGAAAAAGGAATAATACTTTACTTCAGTTTGTTGTCATGCCACAATAAGGAAAACTTTTCTTACATTTCACTGATCATTTCACTTGTACGCATAAGCACTCTCTCGTTGTGTTGCAGGAATACTTGAATGACAAAGCACAGAGGGAGGAAGCCCTGAAGAAGTACAAAGAAAAGAAAATGGCCACATACCAGTTGCTGAAAAAGAAGACGAAAAAAGGTCAACCCAATCTCAACCTGCAGATGGAGCTGCTGCTTCAGAAGATCCAAGCTCAGCGAAAATAACTGAGGCCACACAGATACACACTCAGCTACTGTTTAAAGGTCCAGCCAGCAGTACATTACACCTGGCAGTCGTCGGGACAATTTACAGACTGACAGAATATTGGGGTGAAGTTGATCAAATATGTGGGGGAAGAAGTATGGTAAAGTTCTGTGTGTGCATGTTAATAGGTCTTGCATAAATGGAGATTTATATGGAGATTTATATAGCATTTTGCCTTTTTTTATCCTTCTGACTTCAAGGTAATAAAACTATGTAGCCCTTTTTGAAATAAAAGGGAAGGGGAAATTGTGCAAAAGTGAAGTGTCTGAATGAAGACCTCCGTTTATGCTTTGGATACATTTTCACAGTGTTAACAGGGATATATAAATGTGCTGTCTGTGGAAACACCCACGCTTTGTTCAAAACCAAGCCCCTCATTAATGAGGAGCTTTACAAATTCACACGAGTATACAAAACAGTATTCAAAATTACATTAGTCTGTCAGCAAAACCTTAAGTACAACACTGGTACTAAAATGCGGATTACATTTCTTTACATAAACAACCTACACCAATTACATGCAGCATGCTACATATATTCATATAAATATAAGCAAGTTTGATGTTTTTTTCTTCTGCGCAATTCTTTCCATTCGTACGACTGAAATGTCAAACCTCCATTTACACATTTGTCAGTCCATGTTTGACTCAAAAGTTGAGGCGGTGGGCAGTTTTCAGAAAGGCGTGGACCTAGGGCTGTTGACTTGAGAAGATAGTTAAACATGTAAATTCAAAACTAGCATTGTTCATGTTACTTAAGCTGCCATTTTCGATGCCTACATAGTTTGGAGAGTTTTAAGTGTTCAGAGGTAAGACTCTTGGATGACTACACTCCTGCTTAAAGTGTCAATCACATTGTTTTGCGTCTCAGAATCGTGCGTGAACCTACAGAATAATTTTAATGTATTAAAATGACTCTTCAATCTCGGAGACAACTGTATTCTTTGCTTACTTGAAATGGTTTTCTCCGATAAATAAATACAGTCTGCTTTTTAAGCCATTTTCGACTGATTATACATTTCTTAACAGTCAAATGAAATAATGCACCGACCCTGCGTATCCCTCAGTCTCAGCGACTCATCTCAGAGTCTTTAACCCTCCTCGTCTTACACTGCAGGAAATTTAGCAGCCTTCACCGCACATGCCTCTTCCTGTTAACCTTAACATGACGACGTGTTTGACTTTCATCAAAGGTAGGTCCCAGTTTGTGAAAAATAGATCAAAATAGCTTTTAAATAAGTATATATTAACAGACACACTGCTTTTAAATTGTCCACTTTCACTTTAACAGAAACCCGCAGAAAGAAGAGTGTGAGGTTAATGTACTATTGACAAGGCTCGCCAAATTTACTCATAAACGTGTTTTTTCATCTACTGTTTTGTACTTTGTAATGACCTAAATGAGCTACGTTTGTTCAAATGGTCCAACAGGAAAAGTTGATTAGGGCTTTTGTAGAATTAGTAAGGGGCACTGCACTACTTAACACCACACACACTGCCAATATTGAAATGACGCTCCTAAACGGTTCACTGGTTTCTTAGCATCGTCACGTGATACTTGGTGGCTTTAACCTTGCGGTTTTTTCTTGGTTTTTTTTTTCTTACCGAAGCTCTGAAGATAAATACAGGGACATGAGAAATGAAGTTCTTTCTAATCAACCAGAGGTCCTCTGATGCCCCTTACTGTGGACACTATACTTTCCCATTGTGTCTCCCATTCACATCCTGTCCTGAGGATGCAAAATTGAGTGGAGAGGAGAAAGTGTGAACCATGTCTGAATTCCCAAATGGACGGGTCAGGACAGGTGACTTCAGCAGCTCTGAGAACGACGCGGGCCAGGTGCGGGCCCAGGCGAGGAACAATCAGCAGAGAGCCGGGTCGGGCTTATCTCCTGTGGTACTGCTGGAGAAGATTCAGGAGCTCTTCCAGATCTGTGACAGTGAAGACAAGGGCTACATAACACACACTGATATGAAGGTAAAGAGCTGGAAAAGCTTTGTTTGGGGGACACCAAAATAACCCTTTGTACTTGTCTTTTTCCATGATATTCATTTTGGTTGTACATTTGTGAAACTGTACATGCTTCAACAGTGATAATCTGTCTTGTGTTATGATATCTTGTGTTTCAGTATATCATAGTTAAGTTAAATGACCTACAGTAAACTAAGGAAACTTCTCATCCTGTCTTCTACATGATTATGTTGTGTAAGATGTTACCACAAAGGCTAAATGTGATAGCATGTTGGATGGACTCTTATTACCGCATTTCTGTTCTTGCTGTTTAGGCTGGTTTATTATTGGTTTAAGGTTGGTTTGTAGTTCAACAACTGTGAGAGTTTCATTTTGTTAGTGCACACAAATCTCACTACATCTATCACTAATTTCTGATCTTTAATTACTGAACATGATGTAAAGCTTAGCCTGATAACACTCACTCTGTGTTTATCTTCACTTCACTCTGTGACAGCTACAACACACTCCTTTATACGTTATCTTGTATTTAGTGCATGGTATAAGTGCCTTGTGCATCCATTTATTACACACACAAGGATATTTCCAGTGATTTGTTTTGTGATTTCCTGTTCCTCTATGGTCCAGCATGTAACCCCCCCCCCCCCCCCCCCCCCCCCCCCCCTTGTACGGTTTCAGAAGCTGCACAGTGAGTTGCCGTTGACCGCAGAAGAACTGGAGGATGTTTTTGACTCGCTGGACTCAGACAGAAATGGCTGTCTCACTATAGAAGAGTTCTCATCAGGATTTAGTGAGCTTCTGTGCAAATAATTATTCCAGATTTATGGTTCTGGACACTTATACATCACTGTGAGAATCACATGGTCATGCTAACCAACAAATCTAATGATGGCCTGAGACTTTTACACAGTACCGTTTATAATACCTACACCAGCCCAATGTCTTTGGTGTTCACAGATGCTTTTAGTGGAGTTGATCTGTCATCTCTTGACTGATTAATGCCAACTTGGGCATACATGTCTTTTCTATTTCTGCCCCAGGTGACTTTCTGTCTGGGCGTAAAATGAGCCTAGCACAGGATCAGACGTCAGATCCCTCACAGAATGTCCCGGACGTGCTGTATCAAGATGAGCTCCGTGGAGGGAATGAGGAAGAGGAGGAGAGACACTTCAGCGTGCTGATGGAACGCCTTGGTGCTAGCAGTGTCTTTAAAGAGTTAGTGACATTATTTATTTATTATATATTGTCAATCCACTTTTGTGACATTTTTTTGTGTCAATCCACTTTTGTTTTTATGAGACTGAGTCTCTGTATTTATACACAGAGATCACTTGACTAGTATTCACTTGTCAAAAGTTAAAATTTGCTGCCTAATGGTACAAATACAGGCTAATTGGCTGCAAAGTCCTTACTTTGTCTTTTCTCTCTCTCTCTCTCTCTCTCTTTTCTGTTACTTGCTTTCTCTGTCTCTTTCTCTCTTTATGTGTGTCTCTATCTCTTTGTGTCTCTTTCTCTCTCTGTGTATCTATCTCTCTGTCACTCTCTCTTTCTCTCTCTCTCTTACACTCACACTCTCTGTCTTTCTCTCTCTAGTCACAGTGAAGTGCGCAGTCTATGGGCTCAGCTCCAGAGAGATGAGCCTCACCTCCTGTCCAGCTTTGAAGAGTTCCTGGCCCAAGTCACATCCCAAATTAGACAAGAGAGAAAAGAGATGGAAAATGCTCTCAGAATGTAGGACACCCTGTTCTTGGCCTTTTTCTACATGCGCATGAAAGTCTCCTTAAACCCTTTTTATAGATAAAGTTATGGTTAGGGTTATTTCTCAGTCGATTTGATACATTTCTCACATCATGGCTTACATTGGCAACACAACAAGTGCATTTCTCAAAACAATGGGACCTCTCCCGCCCCTATGAGTGAGCCTTGAGGTTCTATATGGTATAAGAGTACAAAAATTCAAAACATTAAATTGAATAACACTTGGGAATTGATGTCTATGTGCAACATTGCAGCAGAGGGCACATTTCTGAATTACATACATGTTTTCTCTACAAAATGTTTGAATGATTGAAGTTTTTCTTCAAATACAGTATTCTGCTGCACCTGGCAACCAGCTTCAGCCATTGTGAGACCATGATTTACATGTAAATCATGGCCCACGATTACTGCCCATATTACATCTGGGACAAACTTATGGGCATGAACCACTACAGAGTCTTCCACTACTGAACCTTACAACAACATGTTTTAGAGATTATAACAACATGTTAAGCAATATTGCATGTAACAACCTACTCAATGACTTAAAGCCTAAATGTAAAAAAAAAAAAAATACCCACCACTTGTATTTTAAATACACACACAGCAGTCTGAGCGCAGTGTCTTAAAATCAGTATAATGTCTTAAGTGTTCAGAATGGTATTGGGTGCATCGTTTTGTTTTTTTGTATTATAATGATTGTGGAAACCTTTGTGTGAATAATTCTCCACTTGCAGTATTATTGAGGTTTATTGTAAGCTTCTTATTCATAGAGAAAGATTATTGTATTTTACAGCACATAATTATATCTATATCTAGGGACCTTTCAGCTTGTCAGCAGAGTAACACAAATGCATATTTAAATGCATATATATAAGGTCTAACAACAGACACACCGGAATGAATCATCTACCTTAACTATGTATTGATATTGAGAAGGTAAACAATTAGGGATTCAGCAGTTGAGAAAACTATAGCCTGCTTAGTAAAATCTTAGCATTAGTATATTAGTTTCTTTTATTGAGTTTCTATTGATGTTTTTAATAGTCAATATTTCTGATTCACAACTCTCACATAAAGCCCAAGTTGTGTTTTCTAACACTGTTGATATCAATGATTTATATTCTTCTGAAGTATTTTTTCTAAAATAAAACAAAACTTCAAATGTTGAACTCAATTGTATCTGTACATGTTTCCCTATCATGTCATCATGAATTAGCATATCAGGCCATTTTGTTTAGTACGATTTTAATCTGTCCCTGTTTGATGCTTTAAAGAAGCACAGGATTTAGAGTGGATATAGATTAGCAATGGTCTTAGTTTCCTTCTTGTTGTTTTTACAGGAAAGCTGCAACATATGATGGTGAAATCCAGCGGTTATACGAGGAAATGGAGCAAGACGCGAACACTGAGAAAGCCCGTCTGTTTCTTAAGGTGACCTGAATGTATTTACACCTTTACTCCCACTGCAGACATTTCTTAGATATTCATCTAAGAATCTATTTTTTATCATCTATTTTTTAGATTTTATTTATATTGTTTGTATTTTGGTGGAGTTTGCAATGAGTTATTTGTTTTTTTTTAACATGATGACATAACTGATCTCAGCTTCCTCTAACTAAGCCAAAACTTTATAATCAACAATGAATCAGTCAGTAAATATTTTGTCGGTTTATGAGTTTACCAGCAATCTTGTTCCAGATCAGCTTGTTGAATATGGCTCCCGTAAGATCGATCTTCGTGGCATGCAGTATGTTAATGATGTGGCCATAACTCTGTCCCGTCTGCAGGACTCGGAGCGTCTGCAGCTGCGCAGCCAAGACCTGGAGCAGCAACTGAGCTCCAAAGAGCAGGAGCTTGAACAGCTGTTTCTGAGGCAGAGGAGGGTGTGTGCTGTCTGCAGCGTACATCTACCAGTGCCGAGCCAGCAAACCTCCACAAACTGTTGTGTTTTATATGGATGTTTTTCCTAGTTGGAGAAACAGTGTCAGGAGCTGCACAGTGAACACCAGGAGAGTCAGGTGGAGAATGTTAAGTTGAAAACGACCAATAAGGAGCTGTCTCGTGAGCTGGAGAACACATGTCAAGAGCTCTCATTGGCTCAAGAGCAGTTGGCCATCTTAGAGGAGCAGGGTGTGAAACTACAGCAGGAGAGAGACATGTATGTACACACACACACACACACACACACACACACACACACACACACACACACACACACACTTTATGTTTAATTTATTTTGATCCCTTCATAGTTTCCTGGTGCACCATTCACACACGTACATATGCATGCTCATACAGTCACGCTCACAAGCACTATTCTCTCACACAGGGAAATTTACAGAATAACAGAGGGACTGCAGAGAGAGAAACAAAGTCTTATTAGGCAGTTAGACCTGCTCAGGTATGCTCCATACGCACCTGCTGATTTGAGCGTAACTATCTATGACATCTTCACAGTTTGTGGCTTGTTTGTTTGATGATTTGTTTTTTGTTATTTTTCCTCAGAGAAATGAACAAACATTTAAGAGACGAGCAAGACATCAGCTCTATGGTGAGCCTTTCGTTTCACGGTGTGCATTGGCAGTCTATTTATGTGATAGACCCTTTGTAGAAAAACATCTTGGTTCTGTTTATAGAGGCAGAGCAACTCAATGCAGAAACTTACCCATAAGCAGAGACCAGAACTAATAACCTCACTAAGGAATCCTGAGAAGAAACCTGCTACAAGGTGAGAAGCTGTGAAGGGAATGAAGGACTGAAGCAGATTCGTTGCAGCCCCCCCAAACACTCATGGTCTCTGGCCTCTTCTCATTGTAGGCACAACAACACAGAGGAAGTGACTCAACCCTCTAGCAGGAAACCTTCTTCTCGGACAAGTAAAAGAATGATGCACTCGGGCGCCGGGGCTGATGGGATGTCGAGAAGTGCCGAACATGGTCCCAGTGCATGTTGGTCCCCAGCGGCCGTGAGTCCTGGGCTGGATGGGCGTGATGCTCCTCCAGAGGCCTGGCATTTTCACCGGGTCATCTCCATTGAGGAAGACCACCTCCCCAACCTTCTACAAGGAGACCCCCATGTTCTGCTCCATCAGCTTGCTGAGGAAGAGGAGAAAGGGTTACAGGAGGAAGACCAGACGGATCTGGAAGCGTATCCCTCAAACATGTCCAAGGCCTCTGTTGATTCAGCTGGTCTACTCCAAGGAGAAATGCACTACTCTATACAGAAAGGACAAGGAGGCTCCAGCCCTGCGTTGGCCAGGGGCCAACCGGTAGGCAAGGAGACTTTGCAGAAGGTGAAGGATGGCTCTGCTGAAAGCCTGAAGTATGATTTCTCTGCACCAGCATGTTATATTTAAAGTCACCGTGTATTTATTTGTGCAGGGCCCAGTAGAGGGCGCCGTGGGCCTCCATGAGTGCTTCTTTAAGGTGATTTTTGTAGGAAACTCGAGTGTGGGGAAGACGGCTTTGCTGCGCCGTTTCTGTGATGGACATTTCCATCCAACCACAGTCACTGTGGGTGAGTCTCACAGCCTCTGATGATCTGAGATCTGTGTGTGTGTGTGTGTGTGTGGGTGTGTGTGTTGTGTGTGTGTGTGTGTGTGTGTGTGTGTGTGTGTTTGCATGGGACTGGTTATTTAGAAAACTGCAATGAAATACTATAATTAACACTACCTCAACTAAGTGACCTACATAAGAACCTTGCTTACTGCTTTGCATGCATTAAAACATAGAGACCCAGGCATGTGCGATGCATTGATATTTTCTGGTTACTGGAAGAATCAGTCAGTTTTGTGCTGAGAGAGATACTAGACTCTTAGGTGGTTAACCATAACCCCACTTCCTTTATGATTGATTAGAGAGTTAAAAAGACCAATGTTGTGTGAGTGTGACTGTGGGCATGTGGGTGTGTGAGACAGACAGAAGAAAGTCTTTATGTGCTTTGTTTGAGACGTAACAGAACGTAGAACAGGGTCACATGAGATGGCTGTATCCGTCTGAGTTCTAGTACACATTGCACAGCTGATTATATCAATTCACCCTAATCTCTTAATCCTTGAAACGAATCCACAAGCATTCCGGCTGTTTACGGTGAATACGTTTACTGAACAGTGCCTCATTGTGGTGATTTATGGATACTGATTGCTAATTATTATTATTTGCATTTTTTAAGTACAAATAGAAGGTGTGTCTGTGTATGTGTCTCTGTGTTACAGAAATAAAAAGAATACCATATTAATTTTTTTTTACCATTAATATATATTTCATTTTGTACAACAATTTTATACCATGATTCAGTATTTATTATTTGTATATTGTATTTATAAGTATATTTATTAAGGGTTATGTGGAACTATATATTCATAACATTTTCCCTTTGATTCTTCTGTGTTTGTGTGTGAAGGCCTAGACTACTGTGTGCGGACCCTGAATCTGGGAGATAGTCATGTGACTCTTCAGCTGTGGGACACTGCAGGACAGGAGAGGTGAGCTCTTTGATGATGATAAAATTGTCATTACATTGGGTATTAATGTCACACCACTGCTAAACAGCCTTAATAATAGTGCCTCACAACTTCATAATAACCAATTAGTATTAACTAGTGGTTACCAGACCTAAACTGACAATTACTGAATTAAGCACCAGTATCCAAAAAAGGTAGTTAGTGCCTTTACCTTGTAAAATTGTCTAAGTATGTCATTAAAAACAGTAACCCCCTCTGTATGAAAGAGCAACAACGTGAGCTTCCTCTTCCGCAGGTATCGAAGTATCACCCAACAGTTTTTTCGCAAGGCTGACGGAGTGGTGGTGGTCTATGACGTCACTGCGCCTGACAGCTTTAGCTCTGTGCACTGCTGGCTGGCCAGCATACAGGAAGCAGTCAGGGGCTCCACGCCTATACTGCTCCTTGCCAACAAATCAGACAAGGAGAGTTTGAGAGAGGTGCCGACCAAAGTTGGGGAGCGGCTTGCTCAGGTGCGGCGCGTTCCAACATTCCCAAACATCCATCCATAGACGCAGGTCACGGTACTTGCAAAGACAGGAGGTCAGAATGAAAAAACAAAGTTCATTTTGCAACAACCCTTGAAGGTTTCCTGGATTATTACACCTGGGAATTTGAGAAATATATGTTGGATGATATTACAATTAGCCTCTGATTTGTTTTTTAGGAAGCAAGTCTGATATTCTACGAGTGCAGTGCTTACACGGGTCACAACGTCCTGGAGGCCATGCTCCAACTAGCCAGGCAAGGGAAAATATTTCACAGTGAAACGCCCTCTGGTCTTCCCATTTGATTACATCTGATGTCCTTGGTTATTTTTAGCCTGTTTGTGAACGTCTCTGAATTCACTTTGATAGGAGCTTCCATCACACCTGTAATGAAAGCAGCGGTGTTGTGAAACCACAGCAGTATGTGGCTGTGACAGGAAACTGTGGGTGCAGGGGGCTGTTTTTTTTGTGGGTTTTTTTTTGCCTTTTGGGTAAAGCATAAAAGCATTTTAAAGAAAATTCATGTCTCAGTGAGAGAGAGTAAAAATATGTAAACGGAAGTATTCTGAATGCAGCCCAGAGAGTGACATGTAGTTCTGACTCAGTTTTTCATACTTAAGAGTCGCAACACAGTCAAAAATGTTGTCAATGTATTAATTAATGACATAGCAATAAAGCTACACCAGCAAGGTATCAAAGATGACAGGAATGGTCTAATATTTTGTCCTTCATATTTTTAAGCTGGATAAATTGTATCTTAGTAGAATTTATTTGGATGTCAGTAATGCATATATTCATTATTCATATTCTAAACAATTACAAAATAACCTTATTAAATGTATAAACTTTATGTATAGTCTTTATGCTATTAATAATGACTATGAAATGCTCTGAGAGGACACGTCGAAGATGGAGAGAGTTCCAGTGGGTTCTTTTAGCAGGAGAGTAAAGCTGTGATGCGCCCACAGCTGTCCTCTTTCTGAGCACTCCATGTCTACTGTTTGCTAAATGATGTTTGCCTGAGGTGTACGGAGTGCTGTGGCCGTGTTGTTTACTCATAGCTCTTCTCTGTATTGAATCAGGGTGATGAGGGAGCAGGAAGACAGTGTGTGTGAGAGCATGGTGCTGCTGGCAGAAAAGCCCGCCAAGAAGAAAGCCTGCTGCAGTTGACCCCTCCCCCTCACACACACACACACACACGCACACACACACGCGCACACGCACACACACGCACACACACACACACACACACACACACACACACACACACACACACACACACACACGTGCGCACACACACACACACACGCGCGCACACACACACACACACATACGCGCGCACACACACACACACACACACACAGCATTAGCACGGTGTGTTGTTTCCCAGGTGTACTAAATCTGTAGCACATAAGAGTGAATGTAATTCTGAAAATCCTCTGAGGTGATCACTTCTCATCTGCGCTTTCATCTGTATGATAGTGTCAGATTGATTCTTACAGATACAATGCGCTCCCATGAGTTACGTTGTTCCATGGCTTTGATCTCTTGAAGAAAATTATTGTTTTAAATCTGAAAACCAAATGTAACAAAATCAATCAGTAATTCAATTGCAGTAATTGGTAAATCCAAGAAGAAAGCATGTAGTAGGTGCCTAGTAGCAGATTCATCTGCTGAAATACAGACCTGATTTTTCCTCTGCAAACATAAATATCTCCTATCAGCCTTTTAATAAAACTGCGTAATCAACATAAGTAAGCCTGCCTATCCTGAAAGAATTTCACACTTAGGACTAGGATGTAATAGACATACAGTACTAAATTCTACAGCTAATTTATTTTTTGTTATTGTTTAATAATTAAACACTGTGATGATTAAATAAATGATGTTAGAATGAGATATGAATTAGTCCTCTCTGATTTATTTACCACTTCTAGTTCCACACAGTCCAAGAAATGTCACAAATGGTTGATTAAAATGATGCCAAATGGTCAAACATTACCTTTAAAAAAGCTTCAAACCCAGTTTTTGATTCTTGAAAATGAATGTCTTAATAAAAGCAACAATTCAGAAAACATTTTAGTCACAATATTAAACTAATGATCAATAAATTAACAAAATTAAAATAGCTATTTAATATTCATGAACAATACATTAATAATTTAACATATACAGTCCGATCTTACTCATTTAAATACTCATCGTTCTCCATGCTTAAAATGATCATACTGCAAATATGCACATAAATCTAATATGCATAAATTTGCACTTTTTTTGAGGCACTGTCACCTTATTTTGTGGCACATTGATTTATGTATTACTGTTCAACAGTGTTCAGCTGTCATGCTTTCTTATTAAATATGGTTAAAATAAAGGACAAATGGGACATTCCTAAGTTCACTGACACATTCAGAGGGATGTTCTTTTATGGCCTTGTGTTTTGCAGCATTGGAGGATTGATGACACTATTGCTCCATGTGCAGGTTTTGCACTGATGACATCGCTAGGGTTGCATTATCCTCCTAGTCTCTCCATTTTGGTCAGAGCATGTAGCAGCAAATGATTCAGCCTCCTCTATCTCTGGTTAGCTCAGTTTGTAGGAAACTGTCTCCCCCTAGTGGAGCACTACCGCATCTTGTAGTCGTGAGAAATGGCTGCATCACAAAGCTGTCCTTTGAAGTCCAGCTCAAAGGTGAAGTCCAGGTCACGCTAGGGGGGAAAAAGACTGAAATGAAGGCAGTGGTTGACACATCTACAGTTCGTTCACTCTCTATTGGTTCCCTCTCCCTCTCATTCACTTTTCTCTCGAAATCCATCCATCCATTCATTCATTCATTCATTCTGACCTCATTGTTTTCGTTGGGTTTCACTGCAATGCTGCCCAGGATCTCTTCTCCTCTGCGCACAGTCAGGTAATCCTCCAGGTAAAACACGGTCTGCTTCCAGTGAGTACTGGCAGCATCAGGGGCTGAGAAAAGGCGCAGAACATGAGAAATAAATGCGTGTTAATGACAGCCTGAAGTGTGATCTAGGAAACACAGACACGGGACTTGCATTTTATATTGCGTTTGTGGATTTTATTTCTAATATTAATGACCCGGGCTTCGTCAGAGTTTGTCAGTGAGGGTCACCTGTGGAGAAGCCGGTCTTCTTGTGACACTTGGTGAATTCTATGTTAAAGTAGGTGACGAGGGCATGGATGTAGTCGTTCCTCTGGATCTGCAGGCAAAAGGCTGAGGTGAAGGTCAGATCTTCCAGCTTCACCGTGTAGATGTCCACCTCCTGTGAAGGACGAAGGATCAAAGGATCAAAAGATCAAAAGGTCTCACCCTCCTGGCTGCCACTGAAAACATAAAAGTGTCTCGAGAGGCATCTGTTTTTTTATCAGCACGAACAGACATGGCCATGACACAATACAGTTTTCGATAATCAACATGGCGAATGATTTAAGGTGTGGTACAGGAGCTAAAGAATCCTTTCCACAGCCTGAAGATCTATGCAGGTCACAAGGCCTAACTTGCATTTCAAAGACGAGGTTGCTGAGAACACATAAGTGATCAGTGATGGCTAAGTTACCTTGAGAAAGTAATCCGATTACTGATTACTCCTTTTAAAAGTAACTTAGTTACGTTACATATTACTTGATTTTAAAAGTAACTACGTTAGATTACAAGTTACTTTAGTAGTTACATTCAGCAGCAAAATAAATTTTTCCAATACTCACTTTATTGGAAGTGCATTTTTAACAGTAACAATGTATTGAAGCAGGTTCGGTAACCGAGGCAGAAACTGCTTAATCCAAAAATCCCGAGGAGGTAAACTTTATTGATAACGCAACCCTGGCGCGCGCAGGCTCCGCCCCCCAGTGTCACTTAAAGGGCAAGACTCGCCGTGAGGAGTAGGAGTCGCTACAGTATCTCCTGACATTACGTTTGTGTAGCTGCGCGGTATTATTTGTAAATTTATTTGTAAACGTAATACAAGCGAACTGGGGTGGGTTTCCCGAAACGTTCGTAGCGCCAAGTACTTCGTAACCTCGTATGAAACGTACGAGGTTAAGAAGTAGGCTACTTAGCGCTACGAACGTTTCGGGAAACCCACCCCAGTTCAGTCAGACAGCTTGTGAAACGAAATACCATTACAATTTCAAGCATTTTAAAGTAGGCGACGTTAGTCAAAATTCCAGCACTTTTCAAACGTGGAACACAAAGCAACATTAAAATTGGTCAGGTAAATGTTCCTTCCCCTGTTTTTGAGGGGTGTTTCTTTACACTACCACATATCGTTACGGGAGGACACTGCACAGAATGACTTGTAAAACGTGCTCGCGCTCTCACAGGGTCGCGCGCAGCGTGCGGAGTCGAGCGCTACGGTCAGACGCAAAAGTAGAACTGAGCCAAGAAGAAAGCAAAAATATATATTTTACTAGGGAAAATATAAATAGTAACGCACAGTTATTTTGATAAGTAACTTTAATCTGATTACTGGACTGGAAATAGTAGCGCGTTGTATTACTCGTTACCGAAAAAAGTGGTAAGATTAGAGTACTGTAAGTGATTTATTATTATTGTTACAGATTGTTCTGGATTGCAGTGTGATAAATAAGTAAGAAATAATAATTCATCATAAATCTCCTGACTATTTCATTCTTGTTGTCTGTGTCCTCTGCACACAAGCTGGTGGTGAATGGGCAAAGCTTCCACTGTGATCACTGTGTCAACAGCACATCATTAACGCCCTCCCCCCTGTTCAACTAGCCTTTTCCATTCAGAGAGCCTGGCAAAATGATGGCGGGACGTTCTTCCTTTCATAGAGCCTAATCCTCCAGGTGTTTCATGATTACACCGACAGGCTAGATAGTGAATAGAGTGCTTATGCTGGAATCTCTCTGCCTCTCTTCCTGTTTTCTCTGCCCTTTTGGTATTTGTTTGCACCTCCTTCTCCAATATTTGAAGTATTGAAAAGCTCTCTACAATAGTTCCTAAAATGACTGTCTTGACAGCTCGGACGTACAAGAGCCACATGTAATAAAAGTTTATGATTATGCCACATAATCTTTATAGTCTCAACCTCCAGAAACAAGATCGTGGAGGGTGTTTTAAAGCCTACCGTACAACAGACAATGCGACTGAATCCTTTTTTACTTAGCAGATGTCTTTGGGAGTTCACAGTGACACTCAATGGAAAATACTGGACTCGTTTTGAATGGCCTGTTCTTGTGATGAGTAATACCTGAACTTTGTTGCTAGAAACCCATGTCTATTGATAGTACAACAGTACCGAGTAGGCCTGAAGTATACCACATGTTTACTGGTGTCACGGGTCAATTGCCCTTGCAATGTAATTGCAAACGATTGCTTCTGTTCTGTACGTTCCATTTAGTAGTAGATCCAGTGCAGCAAAATCTGGCTATTGTGGTTATAAACACTCAGCAAACGAATACCAAACAAATGACGCATTTCAGTTGCGTATGGCTGTCTTTTGTCAGCTGCGATGTTTGAGTGTTCCACGGGCAAACAGACAAACTCAGAGCTGTTCTAAAAAAATCTCACAGCCTGTCGACTGCCTCGCGTGGAAATACAAAGTGTTCATATCTTTTGAGCACTTGGAAAATCAAACTGCCATCACGATCTAGCAGTGTAACCATAACACCGAAGGCCGGTACAAAATGCGTTCACAGTCGGTTAAAATGAGGAAAACAGATTAACACCCAGTCATCAAACAGACCTTAATGATGGTCAGGTCATTATGTGATGCCCACGCAACATGTGTCCTGAGGTAGCGCCTAGTCAGTCTGCTCTATGAATCAGTGCAGGCTTTTCACAATGAGCACAGTCAAACACTCACATACCCATTCTCACTGCACCGCACACGGCTGACAGCCCATGCACCTGCACTCGCAGTGTTCAGACCTTAATAAGGCAGGAGTTGGTCACCACTTGTTTCGGGTCCACTATGTCAACCAGCGGTTCCATCATGGCGACATTCCGAATGCAAGTCATATCAAAGCCGTAGACGTTTTCCCACCCTAGAAGGCAAAAACGAATGTTCTATAAATACTTCATGTGCAGTCAGTCGTTTAATAGTTAACACCAAATGGGTTACAGTATACTAGATAGATTTTACTTTTCTGTGTCCATGTAAAGGTACTGGGGTCTGTTTATGGGTCAAAAATAGATACTGACAGTGAGATTTTTTGGCAGTCAACAGCTCAGAGTCTCTGATCGGAGCCCTGGCAGGAAAAATAAGGTTCTGATGCTATTTGGCTGACACCCACCCAGATACCCAATGAAATGAGAAAGAATGAGAATGAAAATCATTATAAGCTGATGATTAATTACTGCTTAACTGTGCTTTTGTGTGACTTTAGGCTTTATTTTGAGCTTTTCTTCTCTTTGGCTGATACAGAAATAAGCTATTATCTGCCTTTCTGGGTAGATATGTCAGTCCTAACTGTTAAAGGAGCACGACAGCAGAGATATGGACATTTGTTTTGAGCACTTGACATTTTCATGCGAATGGGTCTGTGTTTGAGCTCCGTATGTTTTTCTGAAGGGCAGGTGGCTGTGTGGTGTCTGTGATGATGTGTTAAAAGCATATGAGTGTCCACCTGCGGGTGTATATAGCGGACACGAGGACACGCGCTTGAAGAGGGACGGGGAGCTATAGACGGTTTCTGAGGAGGCTGCTGGCAGCTCTCGGAGAACGAGGACTTGTGACAGCGTCTGCTGTGCGTATAGCCGTCGTGTGGCTGCTTCCACACTCTCCCCCAAGTGTACTTTTTTTTTTCTTGCCTTCTTTACACACTTACCACCCACTTTATTAGTTACGTTTACTAAATAGAATCTTGTAGGTGTATACAATATAGCCCGACACTTCATCTCGTGCAGTCTGTTCGCCATTATCTTAAACTCCATCAGTGGCTCCGTCTCTGAATATTTTTCGCTGGATATTTTTGAGTGGCGGACCACAATTCAGCCCAGCGCTGACATTGACAGTTGACGATGTGCGGGACGTGTAATCACATCCACGAGACAGACACGGCGCTGATATTGTGACAGAGCTGAAGCTCGAGTGAACTGATTGTGCCTTAATGAACGAATGACACCTTAATGTGAGTGAACACTTATATGGAGAGATTAGCCATGACATTCCAGCCCCTGCCATGGGGAGGCCGTGCAGAGATGTTTTAACTGAGATTGATCGTTTGACTAATCTCTCCTTTTCTCTCCATTCTCTCCCCTACCCATCTCTGCTAAACTCCTGTCTCTCTGTAGACCTAATGAAATTCCCTCAACAATTACTGTGTTCAGAATCCTACTGTTGATTGGCTACAGTTTGAAAGAGTACACCTATAAATTGCACCTGTAAGATTAGGTATACCTGTTAGGCACACATAATGATAAAAAAAATGGACAGTGAGAAGATGTGTGAGATAGATATATCTAACCAAGTGGGTGATGATGATGAGACACCATGTTGACTGTTGGCTATTTCCTTCCTAAATAATAATGAGCAATCCCACTGCAATGTGGATGTAATGTAAATACTATGTTATTCACCAATATTGGCTTGGTGTTATTTTCACTACACTGTCAGCCAGCCTGTCTCTCTCTATCACCCCCTGTATCTCTCTATAGCTCCCTGTCTCTCTCTATCACCCCCTGTCTCTCTCTATCACTGCAGTCTCTCTCTATCACCTCCTGTCTCTCTGTATGACTGCTGTCTCTCTCTACTACCCCCTGGCTCTCATTCACTGCTGTCTCTCTCTATCACACCCTGCCTCTCTCTATCACTGCTGTCTCTCTCTATCACCTCCTGTCTCTCTCTATCACTGCTGTCTCTCTCTACTACCCCCTGGCTCTCTCATTCACTGCTGTCTCTCTCTATCACACCCTGTCTCTCTCTATCACTGCTGTCTCTCTCTATCACTGCTATCTCTCTCTATCACACCCTGCCTCTCTCTATCACTGGTGTCTCTCTCTATCACCCCTGTCTCTCTTTATCACTGCTGTCTCCCTCTATCACCTCCTGTCTCTCTCTATCACTGCTATCTCTCTCTATCACCCTCTGTCTCTCTCTATCACTGCTGTCTCCCTCTATCACCTCCTGTCTCTCTCTGTCACTGCTGTCTCTCTCTATCACTGCTATCTCTCCCTATCACCCCCTGTCTCTCTCTCTTTGTGCTTTAAAGTCTACTCATTTCTTCAGGCCTAAGTAGATGCATCCTTGTGTTTGGCAGCCCTGAGATTACATCACTCTTCACAAAAACATTCCAATATGCTTGCATCGAAATCAAGGGTGAAGGGACTGAAGTAAATACGCTGTCGCTGCCGGCTCGTGACAAATACTACAGGGATGTCTCTTCTGCTCCTGTCTCTGTTTCCTTCTGGTACTATGTTACTATTCTGGTACTATTCTGGTACTATGTTATGTTATGCTATGTTATCTATATCACCTGGGACCCATGTTGGTGATATGTGATTGTG
Organism: Brachyhypopomus gauderio; assembly: GCF_052324685.1. Taxonomy (NCBI): domain Eukaryota; kingdom Metazoa; phylum Chordata; class Actinopteri; order Gymnotiformes; family Hypopomidae; genus Brachyhypopomus; species Brachyhypopomus gauderio. The sequence continues at coordinate 5,274,107 of NC_135215.1, forward strand.
TGCATATGCATTTGTGTGTGCGCGTGTGTTTTTGTGTGCATTTGTCTTTGTGCGTGTGAATGTTTCTCTCTCTCTCTCTCTCTCTCTCTCTCTCTCTCTCTCTCTCTCTCTCTCTGTGTGTGTGTGTGTGTGTGTGTGTGTGTGTGTGTGTGAGTGCACATATGTGTGTGTCTGTACTTACAGTGGATTTTAAAGTCTTTGTATTGTCGGTCCTCTATAGCCACCACATACAGTGTTGCTCTATCTGGGAACATCAAGCCTCCGGGCTTCTGTAGAATGCAGATATCATATCACATAAGTCACAGAACAACTACTATAGCAACAGTCACTTCACACAACCTTGTTCTGAACATCTGGCGTATCTAATTATCACTTATTTCCATTCTCACTCTCTCCTTCTTGGATGCACAATGCATGCTGGTCCTTGTTAAACATAAGCAAGTGTGAATACTTAAACTCTGTGAAGACACTGCCACAACAAACTAATTCTCACTTGCAGCTCAAAGAAACAAGTGTGAAAAATGATCAAAGCAGTCCGTTTTTCCGTTAAAACTTTATGTGCAACAATAACTTTTTGTTAAATGCAAATTAGAATAAAAATAACTCCCATTTAACTTACAAGCACAAAAATGCAATGAAATATGCCCCTTATATTTTATTAACTATTTAGTAATTAATATCCCCCTTATATAATTAACTGTGCAATGAATGACACCAACCTACAATAAACATCTGTCTCTCGGCTTCAATCATAAAATATTACCTTGGTTTAAATGACCTTGGATTAAATACAAATAAATATTTACTGACCAGCCACTTGTCTCTAGCATAGATGACAGTCTTAAGCATGGATTCATAAAAAAGACAGTAGCCCATCCATTCAGACACGATAATATCTACATGCTCCACAGGCAGTTCCGTCTCCTCTACCTTCCCCTTAAAGATGGTAATCACTGTAGAGAAACACAGAGCAAAACACAAATTCTTACAAAATACGGGACATGGAACATCACCAAATCATAAAAAAAAAACACTGAAACGATGCCTAAACACATCAAACCCTATTCAGTTTGCATCATTTAAAGGCTGGCTAAATAGGTCCATGAAAAGACTCAGTGACATTTGACCGCCTGCTTTGAAGTGCATGGGCAGATATTTGGGCTGAGCGTGGTGGTGTGGAGGCTGGGCTGACCGATCCCTCCCCCTCTCTACATTCTCCTGCCCCCATCTCTGCCTCTTTGCCTCGCGCTCTTTTTCTGTAGGGCAAGCTGCCAGTCTCCAATTGCTGATTTGACCGATGAAGGGCTGCTGAGAGATTTGTGTGTGTATGCATTTGTGTGTGTGTGTGTGTGTGTGTGTGTGTGTGTGTGTGTGTGTGTGTGTGCGTGTGTGTGTGTGTGTGTGTGTGTGTGTGTGCGTGCGTGTGTGTGTATGTGTGTGTGTGTGTGTGTGTGTGTGCGCGCGACCATGCTGCAGTGATTTCTTGCCCGCTGACTCAGGCCTCACCCCCTAATGTTAATCAGAGCTGCTGAAGACTGATTTAGCAAAACAACTTCTGCTGCACCACAGGAAGTGAGTGTCTTGAACAGGAAGTGAGTGTCCTGAACAGGAAGTTAGTGTTTCTGTATGATGGAATGCAAATTTCTGACTGGGATATGTGTCACCCTTTCCTTTGCATATGCTTTCAGCACAAACAACATCCTCAGAGAACACAAGTCCTATCCCAGTCCCATTACCCAGGGTCCTTACATACTGGAGGTTCCTGTGGTAAATAACATTTTTGGAATTTGGCCTACATTTTGTTTTTGAAGGAGTTGAAAATACAACAGGTTTTACCATTGTCCAGGTGATTTGATTTGATGATTTTCTCTGAGTACTCTGATATACTTGAGCATTCAATCTGCAAAACATATAGGAGAATTACCACTTATTAGCCCTAAAATCTGACCTGTAAAATGTGATGTGTTCTATCTTTCTAATTCTAATTCACTTTGAATTTCAAAAAGATTTGACATTGTTCCTCCTGCTGTGAGAGTGCTGTGTGCGGAGTTGAAGGTTGTGCCCTCACCCCATACACGTGTTTGGCTCCTGCCTTAGCAGCAAACATGGAAAGGATCCCCGTCCCACTCCCGACATCTAGAACAATCTTATCCTTAAAGATGTGTTTGTTGTGGTACATGGAGTTCCGGTAGGTGAGTGTTCTCACCTCATCCTTTAACATCTCCTGTTGGGAGAAACAAATTCAGCAAACAATTTAAATAATCTTTGAATACTAAGAATTACATTTTTTACAATTACAATTAAATAAGAAAACATTTTATTGATGATTTAAATGTAATTAAAATGTAAAATTGATGTAAAATGTACATCTGGGATCACAGCCAGTGTCTACAGCATCGTGCTTTATTAAAGAGCCATCCATTACATAGGAGCACTGCTGTCACTCATGGCTTTCCTGCAAGAGTATGGCATGATATGTAGGACACATAGCACAGTGGCCCCAGCTTTCTTTTAATAGACACAGGTCTCCATTATAGTCCTGGAGGGATTACCTGATACCCACTGCTCTCCCTGTTCCTGCTATGTTCCTCTTATCAGGAACAGTCCCTTTATCAGTAGACAGTCCAACCTGACCCACATACCCACAAAATGTACCAGTATCACCCTCCAGCATGGACATGGGTCTTTTGTAAAAGTGATATTTCAGAGTCCTGAGTGCTACAGTGCAGGATAGGTTATCTTATGCTTTTAAAGGGTTCTGTGGAAGCTAGTCTTTTGATGATACAATACATGATGTAGTACTTCATAACAGAAAAGGCAATTTCTTTGGATATTTGTTGCTGAACAAACAAACGAAAGCTCATTGTGAACTTCACCTTACCACTATAAGCATGGGATTCATTTGTGTGCAGAAAACACACCCTGTTAGTGTAAAACTATTGAAGAAATAACAAAACCGGTTAATTTTGATTATGAAATATTTCATATTGGTTATGAAATCCAGCCCTGCAGTCATACTGCTTTGAAAAACCCAGTAACTTTGTTTGGGTTTGTTTAATTATCTGTTGAACTCCACAAGGTGTCTTACAGCAAAAGAAAGACACACAATTTAGAGCGCTTGACAACAAGCATTAAACTGATATCAGATCAGTGGCACAATACAACATCTGACATGCACCATCTGTCACAGCCTTGCCAGTGTACCTCGTGGATGCCAAAGTGAGCGTACGAGTCGAAATAGTAGTCTCGTGACGTCATCTCTTCCGGGTTAAGGAGCTTGGCCATCTTGCCGCGGCCAGGGCAGGCGGACAGTGCTGAGACGTGCGGCGTATGAGGAGGACGAGGGACATGATGAACGGAGGGCACGAGCTTCGGCACAGGGGGCGGCTGCGGGGACTGCGATGAGGCAGTAACAGTGCGCTGTTGCTGCTAAGAGGGAGAAACGAAAATCTATTAACTTTTGTTAACTTGGAGACGACAGGGTTTCGGAAAACATGGACTCGTCTACCTGCCATACGATTCTGAGTTTTATATATATGTGCGTTTGTGTGTGTGTGTGTGTGTGTGTGTGTATGTGTATATATATATATATATATATATATATATATATATATATATATATATATATATATATATATATATATATATATATATATGAACGTTTATATTAACGGTGCAGTGGTGCAGTTCGTTCGTTTGTGCTAACGTGTAGTAAGTTGTCTAACGTGTCAGGCAGCCGTTACTGCAGCACCAAGGACAGCTCTCGTAGAAACGTAGGCTGCTCGTGGAGGGATTTTCCATCAACAAACGTCACGTTCGTGACCGCACTAACAGATATGCCAATAAATAAATAAATAAACAAAAAAACGTGGAGGTGTCCGATCATGCTTTGACATTTATTCCAACACGACAAGGAGCGTCGTCCCAAAGCGACCAGAGGGTTCAGTGTCCTTTTGACCGATATCGATCATTTAAGATGTCCTCGGAGCACGGCACAACATAATTACAAAAAGAAAGATTTTTGTCATAAGCACGTCTAGGCTATATTCCAGTACGCAATTGCACTAAGCATTGCTCAGAACATCGCGCGGATTTTGTCTCCAAATTCAAATCTGGAGCTACATTGAACAATGAAATCACTTGTGCTCAGTAATGTCATTTACAACACTGCAACCTTGTCAGGGATATTGTGGCGCGAACTGTGGCATTATGAAGCATTTTTGAATGTATGTTTCACTCACCTCCGAGCCCTCTGCCTCCGCCATCTTTCTCCGAAGGAGCAGACACCGCGATGAGTGCTTCAGTCCCATATGAGCCAACGGGATTCGGGTTCCCGATGAGAGTACAATTGTTTCAGTAATATTAAGTTATAATGTTTTACAATATATCCCTGTGCAGAACTTTAGGATATGCCGAAGTAGGTATGACTTAGGTTTTATGCTTTAATGGCCCTTCATTTAATTCTCAACATCAGTACTTAGTGTAACTGTCATAACTTTTCAGATAGCCAAGTCACTCCGCGTTCTCCTTTTAAGACACGACTTCCAGTAAGAAACACAAGAGTCCTGTTGTCCATTGTGCAGAAGTTACCGCTAAGATCATAGAAAGCGCCACTTGTCGACTAGTTGAGCCACAAGTCTTCAGAGCCTCGAGCGCCTGGCGTTGCGCACCATTGCATAGGCGCGCATTTCTCCAGACCTGTCCGTCTTCTGTACCAATTGTTTCGTTTAATAAGATACGATGAATTCGCCCTGCCAAGGATGAGCGGAGTGGGATGTCTTCGAGATAGCTAAATTCAGGTACACATTGCATTGAAAGTTCACGACGAAAAGAACTTCACTCAGTCGAACAGCAATGGGTGAACGGACATTTAAGCGAGTCGTCGCGAAACGGGAGCGCGTGGATGTGAACCCTAGCCTAAACCAGAACCTCCTACACACGCGATGCACCTCCACCTTCCCACAGACTCTCTCACATACTATTCAATGCTAGTGCATTAAAAACCATTTAAACTGTGTTGTGAGGGGATTTTTTTCCTGGATTTAGCGCACTGGGGGTACTTGTCACGCAAATGAGGGTTTGTGCGCCTAATTATTATGGTTTCATCAACATTGCAAATAATTCGAAAAATCCTACCTCCCATTTTTCTATTTTAGGCTTAAAATAAATTAATGTAATTATAACGTCACAGCAAATCACTGCATCTGTACATTACTGAATTTCATTGATGTTTCATTTAACTCCGTAACATGATCCTCGTGGTCATGTAGCTCGTTCCGCACAGTTGTTGCAGACTGATTTGAGCACTCGTCAAAGCCGAGCAACAAGCGTTTTCTCTCTTCGTCCTCTCACCTCAGAAACCCGTTGGATAAACCGTCGCACGACGTGCAACACTTAATAGGCTGGTGTAACTTTATTCGTGTGCGATTCCATTTCTGACTGAAATTAGACAGATTAAGTGAATCATGCTTTCACGATGTCTAGGCTGATTTGCTCCATATATAGCTATCCATCTAGATGCAGGGTTTTAGTTTGGAGTTTGCAGCCCCCGCATCGTTACAGTGTGCTGCCCCCTCTGCTTGTGTAATCCCTGAAGCTAATGTGGGAAGTAGCTCCGCGTTGACATGTAGACACGGGCGCGTGCACACACACACACACACACACACACACACACACACACACACACACACACACAAAGGGAGAGAGAGAGAGAGAGAGAGAGAGAGAGAGAGAGAGAGAGAGAGAGAGAGAGAGAGACGAAAGCTACGGTTTAGTAAGTTCAAGTAGGCTACGCTTTCTTTCCAAGTACGCAGTCATTACCGCATGCAGAAACAATAATTAACTAGTTATAATCACACGTGCACCTGTGGCTAGTAATCAGTTGAAGCCGTGGAAGAAATCTTAAGATAGCTAAGATGTCTGCTGGTGAGAGAACTTCCAGCTTCACACCGAAGGAGTGTTGCCCACGCGCGCTGTGCAAACCATACACAGAGTAACACATTCACACACCAACATGGGTGGCAAGATGAAAAATAAACACACACACACTTTTGTATAGTGTCCAACAGTACTTTTTATTCAGTTGGTGTGTAACCCTTGAGAAGGTGTGGGCAGCAAGTCTTCTGTTATTCTCAAAATCCAGACATTTTCTTGTAATACAGAAGTGTTTCTGTACGCAAGAGCTTACAGTTTTTTTTCCTCAGTATACACCAGATACTTGTTATCTTTCTTTTAGGTCGAAGGCACTGGGGAGGAATTCGGCTTCAGCCTACAACAATTACTGCTTTGGCATTAAAATGACATTTCTGCTTTAATTCCTCAAGGTTTGTTATAATTAATATTTAACTTGAAGGAGCAGGAGAGAGATCCTTTTCATGATTTAATACACTAACAATCAAGAGGCACTGCAAAGAGCAAGCACTTGAAAACTTGGAGGCATTACAGCCTACAGCTTAAAGCTAGCAATATATAACCAGTGGTGTGTGTGTGTGTGTGTGTGTGTGTGTGTGTGTTTTCAGTATAACAAATGTGACTTGGATTATTAAGTCTTGGATTATTAAATTCTTGGGGGTATGGTTGTGGTTAGGTTGATGGGAACTAAGGTTAATGTTACGGTAAGATTTGGGGTTAAACTTAAAATTTTATAACCCCTGACAAGGACGTATAACAATAAACATGCATGTGCATGCATGTGTTTTGACTGTGTGTGATGGACCACTCAGTGGAAGCATGTCCCACCAGGAGCAGCGTAAGGCTTCAGGCAGAGCACAAGGACCATCGTGATAAACCTTCAAGCAGGAGGGTGTGTGAGCCTGACAAAACTGCAGTTAGACAATCTGATTCATTCTGAAAGATTTACTGTGTTGTCTCTATCTGTTTATTTCATCAAATTGATTTATTTTGTCTCCTGTGTGTGTTTACCAAGTCACACCCTGCATTGGGTGACTTTCACCTCCATATTACACTGTTGTATAGAGCTTCATTTTTTTAAATCAGTGACCCCAGCTTGCAATTTTTATATATCTCCCGATCTGTCAATGTCATCTACCAATTCCACTATGTGAAAAGCAATGTCATAATAATGAACTCCATGCCAAATATAGCAAGCTTTGGCTTTTGGTCTATTTGTTCTGAGGCAAAGCTGTAAACAGAATTTAGCACCTTATCAGACCTTGAACTGAATTATTGATGATGTCTCCCAAATTAATCGTATTTAAGGTTGTGTCAGTAGACACCCTCCACTAGGTCTGATGTTACAGATATCATCGCCATCCTTAATATCATGTCTGGCAGAGAGACCTCACATCTGAGGCAAGTGAATGTTGCTCATGTCCACTGCCGGACATGAAAGACTTTCTCCTAATGATGCTTCGACTCTGTTGAGTTACAGGGATGAAGGCTGGAAGGAACGTTTACACACAGCTGTCACGTTTGAAGAACGAGGGACATGACTGGCCACTGCTCTGAACTAGCACGTTAGATACGCAACTGGCAGCAATGTAAATAATATCACAAGCTTTTATTTAAATGCTTTATTTATCGCTTTTATTTTGACATCGTTAAATCCGGAAGTAGTGGTCCGTCAGGCGCACAACTAGACAGAGCGCGAAAATATGTCAGAGAGTCGCGAGCGAAAGAGAAGAGAAGAGAATAAAAGAGTTAACCATTCTACAACTGGTCAAGGGTGCACACGGTAAAACGATGTTCTTTTGTTTGGTACTAAAGTTTCTTGTACGACATTTACTAACTGGTGGTGTAAAATGCTGATTTGTACACAGATTGTATACCGTTGTATATCGTATAAGCTACGTAGCCTGTGCTAGGTTGTTTATGTATTAGCACACGCAATACACAATGCTAGTTCTTTACTATGAGATATTCTGTCATTATTCACGACAAGAGTGAATTCAATTGTTTGTTAAGATTAACAGAATCCTTATATATAGCTATTGTATTGAACAATATACATGAAAATGTGTAAATTCTGTCTGTCAAAACGGATTCATTGATGTTTTACTTTGATTTCAGTTTTCACGGTGTACTTTGAAGAATATAAGATGATGAGTAATAAACCAACTTCATTGACATCAGTATGAAGCGTGGACTCAATGATTGACCAGGAAGTAGTTACAGTGAAAACGTGGCCTACTTTCCATCTTAACGAGGTGCATCGACGTCCACTATACCTGACTTCAGAGTGCAACACTGTTTCACCGCCTACAGCCTGTGGACTTCAAGACTCAGAGTGCAGCACTACCAATCACCCGCAGTCTGTGGACCTCAAGATTCAGTGAGCAGTACTTCTTCATTGAATGCAGTGGACTTCAGCTCCAAAGTGGAGCCTTACTGCCTTAAGGTCAGATCCTACCGTTTGAACATTGCATCTTCAGATAATTGATGGACAGCCCCACGATTCCTTAAAGAGACACAATTTTAAAGTGGTTTCTTAGTGGTTTAAAAAAAAAAAAAAAAAAAAAAGGTTGTTCCTTATGCTTTAATGTTTGTGCATGTTTGTGTTATTCCCTTCTGATAATATAACGGTTAAACATAGTTAAAAATGTCATTGCACAGTGAATCACAAATTCAGAACGAGCTGATTACGCAGTCTGAGTATAACAGGGTAGAGCCCACACAGTTAGCCGCTGGGCCTATGTCTAACCAGCAGGGTGCAGCAGCGGAAAAAGAGGAGATAAGGAAATCCTCACGTGAGAGACGTTTGACACCAAAGATGCTAGAGTTGACAGAGCAGCAAACAGCTCAAAAAGAGAAGAAGTTCTACTCAGCATACGAGAATTGGAAGGCCCATGTTAGAAATGTCCGTGCTAGTCTAAAATATGAATGCTCTGACTGTGACCTATGTGAGATGATGGAATCTCTTGAAAGGCTCGAGGCTATAGCCAAGGTGGAATATGACAACTTGCGAGAAAAATCAACTCCGTCTCAGGAAGTGAAACGAAAGATTGATGCCTGCTCTGCGGTGACAGGAGATTTAATACAACTGATGAGAGTACGTCTATCTGAGGTAGGAGAAGATTTTGATGCTGAAGTCGAAGGGCCAAGGCTGCATTTGTTACTGGACAAAGACTATGCCAAATCCATATATGGATCTACAGCTTCCAAACCATCGGTGGCAAGCAGTTATAAACCTGCTTCAGAGACACCGAGCATAGCAGCCAAGAGAGCTGAGATGGCTGCTGAGTTAGCCGCAAAAAAGGTTGAATTTGAAAGGGAGAACCTCATCAGTGCACAGCGTCAAGAATTAAAACGACTTGAACAACAAAGGGATCTTGAGGTTATGGAAGCTAAGCTTAAAGTATACATTGAAGAGGGGTCGAAAGAAAGTGGCCAAAGATGCAGCACTGCATGCAGCAGTCTCAAGGATTCTCATCCCTCAGGTTCCCACAATGGAGACCGAAGAGCTCCAGAAAATGAAAGATCACTACTGCAAGCTCTGAGTGATTCAGCCATGCTCACTAGACTCCCAATTCCAGAACCTGGTATATTCTCTGGCGACCCGTTAAAGTTTATACAGTGGAGCGCTAGCTTTAAGGCTCTAATAGATCAACGCTGCCACAATCCTGCCGAGAAGCTGTTCTACTTGCAAAAATATGTTGCTGGGGAGGCAAGGTCAGTTCTGGAAGGGATCTTCTACAGAACAGATAAAGAGGCTTATCAGCAAGCATGGGAAAAGTTGAATGTCAGATATGGCCACTCCTTTGTAGTACAACGTGCGTACAGAGAGAAGCTCAATGGTTGGCCAAAGATAGGAGCAAAGGAGTATGTAAAGCTGAGAGAATTCGGTGATTTTCTACAGGCATGTGACAGCGCTATGCCGCATGTGAAAGGTCTGCAGGTGCTTAACGACTGTGAAGAAAATCAGAAGATGCTACTCAAGCTCCCAGAGTGGGTAACTTCAAGGTGGAACCGCCATGTTACAGAGCAGCTGGACCAGGCAAAAGACTACCCCAATTTTAAAGAGTTTGCTTCCTTTATTGCAAAGGAGGCACGTATTGCATGCAACCCAGTCTCTTCCCTGTATGCTCTGAGGCCCACTGAAGAAAAGCTGACAAGAGAAATAAAGCGTACAAAGGCAAACACCTTTGCCACCAATGTGCAGACCTCAGACACTCCTAGCACCACAACCAAATCACACAGTAGTGATGAAGCCAAGCCAAAGGACTTCAATAAACCCAGAAAAGAGAACTCAACAGCACAGAGCTCAAGCTCAGTGAAATGTGTGTACTGTGATGAAAATCATTCCATACATAAATGCCAAAAGCTAATGGCAATTTCTGCGGAGGAAAAACAAAGGTTTGTGAGAGACAATAGCCTGTGCTTTTCATGCCTGAGGAAAGGACATAACTCAAGAGACTGTCAAAAGAAAGCCACATGTGGCAAGTGTAAAAAGAGCCATCCCACTCCATTACACGAAGATCGTCAGCGTGGGGAGAACCCACCTATGCAAAGAACCCAGAGCACAGAAGAAAGTACTTCTGCACTGTCTTGCAATGTGAATGGAGGTGAGAACGGCAGCACATCTATGATAGTCCCAGTATGGATTTCAAGCGCCACAAGTCCCGAGACCTTGGCTTATGCCTTACTGGATACTCAGAGTAGTAAAACATTTGTCGACCAAGAGGTGTGTGAACGGCTGCAAGTAGCAGGAGAGCCTGTGAAACTCAAGCTTTCTACCATGATGGGAAAAGATTCAATCATAGAAAGCCTGAGAGTTAGTGGGCTTAGAGTCAGAGGATATTCATCAGAGACCACCATCAGTTTACCTCCTGTCTATTCTAGAGATTTCATTCCACTCGAACGAGCACACATTCCCACCTGTGAAACTGCCAACAAGTGGAATCATCTTGCAGTCATAGCTAATGAAATGCCCCCACTGATGGATTGTGGGGTAGGATTGTTGATCGGCTACGACTGCTCCAGAGCACTAGCACCACGTCATGTTATCACAGGAGGTGACAGTGAGCCTTATGCCATCAAGACAGACCTAGGCTGGAGCATCATTGGGAGTGTGCCCCAGAGTGTAAATTCCAAGGATGTGACAGGGCTGTGCAGTCGCATATCCGTCAAAGAGTTGCCTCCTGTGACACCAGCTGCTGTGATTCGAGCACTCGAGTCTGACTTTGCAGACACAAACCCAGGAGATAAGAGTATATCTCAGGAAGATATCCAGTTTCTCCAGATCCTAGAAGGAAGAATCCAGCAGAATGAATGTAATCACCTAGAAATGCCGCTTCCCTTCAAAACACGTCCATGTCTCCCAGAAAACAAGAAGCTTGCTTTAGTCAGACTGAAGCACCTAAAACGTAAGTTTGACAGAGACCTCAAGTTCAAGAACGACTATGTGAACTTCATGGAAGGTGTCTTAAATGATGGTGAAGCAGAGGAGGCTCAAAACGAACCCGAGCCAGGCAATGTGTGGTATATACCACATCAGGGGGTCTATCACCCCAGAAAGCCAGAAAAGATCAGAGTTGTTTTTGATTGCTCCGCAAAGTATGAAGGCACTGCTCTGAACGATCATCTTCTCACCGGACCCGACCTTACCAACAAACTGAATGGAGTGCTATGTCGTTTTCGCAAGCACTCAGTTGCTGTGATGTGCGATGTAGAAAAGATGTTTCACAGATTCCACGTAAGCAAGGAGGACCGAGATTATCTGCGGTTCTTGTGGTGGGAAGGTGGAGCCACAGAGTCTGAGCCAAAAGAGTATCGCATGAAGGTCCACCTCTTTGGAGCAGCGTCATCTCCAGGATGTGCCAATTATGGCATGAAGTATCTCGCCAATCAAAATGAGGAAAGATACCCTTTAGCTGCAGACTTCATAAGAAAAAACTTCTATGTAGACGATGGTATTGTAAGCCTTGACTCCGTGGATACAGCTATCCAGCTGGTGGAAGAAGCCCGAGCTGTGTGCAGTAAAGGGCAACTACGTCTCCACAAATTTATCTCCAACAGTCGAGTGGTTCTGGAATCAATCTGTGAGACTGAAAGAGCCATAGGAGTGAAGGATGTAGCTCTCAGCCACAATGAGCTGCCAGTCCAAGCAGTACTGGGAGTACAATGGAATGTAGCAAGGGATACATTTTCCTTTAAGGTCTTACTAAATGAGAAACCAACAACACGGCGTGGGATTCTCTCAACCGTAGCCTCTGTGTACGACCCGTTGGGGTTCCTGGCCCCATTTCTCCTGTCAGGAAAGCAAGTGCTCCAGGAGATGTGCCAGAAGGGTGTTGGATGGGATGATCCACTTCCTGATGAGTTGAGGCCAAGGTGGGAGAGTTGGGTCAGTGACCTTAAGAATCTGAAAAATATTCAAATCCCAAGATGTTACACTCCTGAGAACTTCGGAAAGATTCTGAGAACTGAACTGCACCACTTCTCGGATGCTAGCAGTCGAGGTTACGGTCAGTGTACTTGCATCAGACTTGTGAGCGAAGACAACGTACATTGCGCCCTGATAATGGGTAAGGCAAGGGTTGCACCCACAAAAGTAGTCACAATACCAAGGCTGGAATTAACTGCTGCAGTGATCTCTGCTGCTGTTAGCAGCATGCTGAAAGAAGAGTTGGAGCTCAGGATTGATGAGGAACATTTTTGGACAGACTCACGAGTAGTCCTGGGTTATGTCAGTAACGAAGCTCGACGATTCCACGTCTTCGTGGCAAATAGAGTCCAGAGAATACGTGAAACAACTGACCCACAACAATGGCATTATGTCGACACAAATGAAAACCCTGCCGATCATGCCTCAAGAGGCCTCCGAGTATCAGAGCTGATCAACTCAAATTGGTTCCAGGGACCTAAGTTCCTATGGGAAAAAGAGCTTAAAATTGAGCAAGAAATGTCAGAGTTGGTGGTGGGAGATCCTGAGGTCAAGGCAGTACAGGTGCTGATCTCGCTGGCTGAAAGACAGGACAGTTTTCTTAGGCGACTATCGCGATTCTCAAAATGGACCACTGTAGTGAATGTAGTGGCACGCATTCACCGACTGGCTATAAAATGTAAGAAGACAGGCACTCTAACTGTAGAAGAGAGAAGGAGAGCTTCACTTACCCTCATCAAGCTTGTGCAGCAGGAAGTATTCAAAGAGGAGCTACTCATACTGAAGCAAGAATCTGGAAAGCTCTCCCGAAATCACCCACTCTACCAGCTTGACCCAGAGCTTCATGATGGCATACTTCGAGTAGGAGGACGATTAAGGAAAGCATCTTCGCCATTTGATGTAAGACATCCAATAATTCTGCCGACTGATGGTGAAGTGACACGCCTCATCCTCAGATACTGCCATGAGAAGACCCAGCATCAAGGAAGAGGGCAAACCCTCAATGAAGTTAGAGCTAATGGATACTGGATCATTGCAGGAAGTAAAGCGGTTGCCAGTTACATAAGGCAGTGTGTTACCTGCAGAAGAGCTCGAAGACCCACAGAACAGCAAAGAATGGCAGATCTTCCAACAGATCGTATTGAACCTACACCGCCATTCTCGTTCTGTGGTATGGATTGTTTTGGTCCTTTTTACTCCAAGCAGGGACGCAGGGAGCAAAAGCGGTATGGTCTGCTCTTTACGTGTTTCTGCTCGAGAGCGGTACACATCGAGTTACTGGAGGACATGACGACGGACGCATTCATCAATGCCTTAAGATGTTTCATAGCCATCCGAGGACCAGTGAGACAATTAAGGTCAGATCATGGATCCAACTTCGTTGGTGCAAAGAATGAGTTGGAAAGAGCTCTGAAAGAATTGGATGAAGAGAGAGTAGCAACATTTCTGGCAGAACAACAGTGTGACTTTTGCATGAATGTTCCAGACGCAAGTCACGCAGGGGGTGTCTGGGAGCGACAGATACGCACAGCAAGGAGTGTATTGAGTTCAGTCTTAGCACAGAGCGCTGGGAGAATAGATGACACCTCTCTCAGGACATTCTTCTACGAAGCCATGTCCATTATAAACAGTCGCCCTCTCACTGTGGATAGCATCAATGATCCCACAAGCCTGGAACCACTGACACCAAACCACCTGCTCACAATGAAATCTTCCATCCCTCTACCCCCACCAGGTAGATTTGTCAAAGAGGACTTGTATGCAAGGAAAAGATGGAGGCGGGTGCAGTATTTATCAGAGCAATTTTGGTGCAGATGGAGAAAAGAATATCTAGCAGGGATTACCATCAGGCAGAAATGGCATGCCCCAAGGCGGAATGTACAAGTTGACGATATTGTTATCCTCCAGGAAGATGCTCCTCGTAATGTGTGGAGGCTGGCTAGAGTTCTGGATGTATGCAAGGATGAAGATGGTCTTGTTCGCAGAGCTACCATACAGTTAGGCGAGCGGAAGTTAAGTGACAGAGGTGAACGCCTTAGCAAGCCATCGGTTGTTGAGCGGCCCATTCAAAAGTTAGTTGTTTTAATGGAGAGTAGTAAACTCCCTGTGCCTTGAAGACAGATGATTATAATTTGACATGATGGTGAAATTACCTTGATTTATTTGGCTAAGAGTGTAGCATTCCCAAATATTGGGAATTATTATTTGGGAATTATTTGTGTATGTTTAAGCCATAAACCAAATGGTAATTTGGTGGGAGTGTAAATAATATCACAAGCTTTTATTTAAATGCTTTATTTATCGCTTTTATTTTGACATCGTTAAATCCGGAAGTAGTGGTCCGTCAGGCGCACAACTAGACAGAGCGCGAAAATATGTCAGAGAGTCGCGAGCGAAAGAGAAGAGAAGAGAATAAAAGAGTTAACCATTCTACAACTGGTCAAGGGTGCACACGGTAAAACGATGTTCTTTTGTTTGGTACTAAAGTTTCTTGTACGACATTTACTAACTGGTGGTGTAAAATGCTGATTTGTACACAGATTGTATACCGTTGTATATCGTATAAGCTACGTAGCCTGTGCTAGGTTGTTTATGTATTAGCACACGCAATACACAATGCTAGTTCTTTACTATGAGATATTCTGTCATTATTCACGACAAGAGTGAATTCAATTGTTTGTTAAGATTAACAGAATCCTTATATATAGCTATTGTATTGAACAATATACATGAAAATGTGTAAATTCTGTCTGTCAAAACGGATTCATTGATGTTTTACTTTGATTTCAGTTTTCACGGTGTACTTTGAAGAATATAAGATGATGAGTAATAAACCAACTTCATTGACATCAGTATGAAGCGTGGACTCAATGATTGACCAGGAAGTAGTTACAAGCAATGCGTGAACACACAACGTTTCTGTTTGCCACAGAATATCTGTGGCACTGGTATCTTTTCATAGTCACTTTGTCAGCAACTTTTTGTTTCATTCTTTCATTTAGACCCAGTTGCCACTGTAATTTACTTCAGTTGTATCTCTAGCCTTGTGTCCACCACGTCTTTGTTATAATGAGGAACAGGGGAAGCATTCAAGTCTTTGGTTGCTTGAGCCATCTGTGGTTAGTAGGACTGCACTTCAATCAGTCTCGCTCCGGGACACCGCTGGGTACAGAATGCCCACCGTGCCTGTTGCTTTTCTATAATAAAATCCTTTCCATTGACAGGCATAAATAACAGTACAACGCACCGGTCTAATCAGCGACGCACAGGCTCCCCGTTCAAAACATCATATTAACCTCAGCGACGAGGGCGAGGTGTGCCCCACTCTTCATCAGCAGGTGCACTTTGCATAATGAAAAGGACAGTTATGACTAACCCCCCTCCGCTCTCCCACACTAATAAGGGTATAGATTTGGGGCAGTTCTTGGGTCAGGTTTGACTCTTGCAGTCTTTTGTATCCTATTCACGTTTTTGAAGGTACCCAAGGGAGCGTGGACTATCATAAATTCAACACTATCTTAGTCTTTTGAACCCGTACGACTAACATATTCTTCTTCTCACTTGTTTTATATAATGTACGAATTCGTAATTCTAGATGATTAAGGAAGGTAATCTCCCTGCTTTGCGTAGTCACGTCGCGGTTACTTATTAGTTTGAAGACTAATGGCGAGTGGCGTTGAATCACATCAGTGGAAGGGGCGGGTTGATGTTGCATCTCCTCCCCAGCCTGCAGTGACCCGCTCCTCCGGTGGACAGGACGGACGCTGGCAAAGCAACAAGCTTTTCTCAGTGGGAAAAGGACTCGCTGTTTTTGGTGAGTTAAAAAAAAACCGCTCTGTGTTCTTGGTTGCCTGGCCTGCACCGCAAAAGTAGTGTCTGGAGAATGGTAGTTTAGTTTGTACTTTGCACACATGGTGGATACGCTAAATGCAAAGGCGTTTTGAGACATGCCTTTCATTGTCGCTATTTTCATTTTGGGTGTTTTGTAAATTTAATAAAAGTAGTACCTTAATACGGGAAATACGATATAGAACTGATCCAATAGTGCCTATAGCAAATATTTTTGATAATCACCAGGGCCAACGGAGGCAACGAATGCTTTCAATTCCCGCTGTCTTTTCTCCAACCCTTCATTCTATGGATAAACAACAGTTATATTAGCGATTTAGTTGTATAAAACGCTAATGGCTTAGGCTATTCTATATCGCTAGGAAAAGACCGATATATGTTTGATCTGAAATCGATCGGACACTGACATGTAACACAACAGCAATAACAAAACCCCTGTTTCCGTTGTAAACAAACCGCAGTACGCGCAGTTCTGTCGTTAAGAGCCACAGATCGCACAGGCTACTAGTCGGTTTGACGGTGTGAAGAGCGAGGCCCATCTTATTCAACGAAACTTAACCTCTCAACTTACGCCTCCGCCATCGGGTAGGATCTAAAGTTGCCCCCATGCCAGAAAACAGTAGCGCCAAGGATCAGATATTTCCTCACTGAGTGTGGCAACCCTTGACAACTCGGCGGCTCTGTAAACATAGGAGGGCAGCCTCACCTTAAAGCTCTAACTATGTGATAGTATCATTTTAAGTTAATTTGTGAATTAAGGCTAAATTATGATGACAAATATAGGTATTCTACATTCAGGAAAAAATTTATGTTTTGATTGATTACATTCTATTGTGTTTACTCCAAAGATATGAGAATGGCTTACTTTACCACTCTGTAATAACAGACAAAAATTAGTTTATTGGTTTGTTCGGTATACACTTTGTGGGGTGATATCTTATCAATAACATAGGATTGATTCCCAAGCATCTAAAGGTTTG
>NC_135215.1:5296275-5363775 GCF_052324685.1 Brachyhypopomus gauderio
TAATAACAGCTCTGATTGCTGAGAGTAGTATGGAGGCAGAGTTGGTAGTCCGCTGTGTGCAGTATGAGTGGTAGTGTTATCAGTGAGGTGTGGAGTTCAGCAGAGTGATTGTGGAGGGAAAGAAGCTGGACCTGAGCCGATTGGTTCTGGTCCGGATGCTCCTATATCCCCTCCCGGATGGAAGTAGGTTGAACAATTTGTGGTTGGGGTGGGAGGGGTCCCTAATGATGCTGTATGCTCTATGCACACAGCGCTGGTGGTGAATGTCTTCGATGGCAGGGAACTGCGCTGAGCGGTCTTTACCACCCTCTGCAGGGATTTGCTCTCCGCCACAGTGGAGCTACTGTACCACACGGTCACACAGTTGGTATGCAGTATGCTCTCAATGGTGCAGCGGTAAAAGTTTGTGAGGATCTGAGGAGACAGGCGGTCTTTCTTTAGCCTCCTAGTTCTTTCGTTTTGACTGTGTTCAGTATGAGGTTGTTGGTGGTGCACCAGGAAGTCAGATGCTGGATCTCCTCCCTGTAGGCCGATTCACTGTTATTCCTGATGTGACCAACCACAGTGGTGTCGTCTGCAAACTTAATGAAGATGTTGGATGTGTGCAGAGGAACACAGTCATGGGTGAACAGGGAAAAGAGCAGAGGGCTCAGCACACAGCCTTGTGGCACACCCGTGTTCAGTCATGGTGGTAGACATATGACTGCCCAATCTCACGGACTGGGGTCTGTCTGTCAGGAATTCCAAGACCCAGTTACACATGGGGGTGCTGATTCCCAGGTCGCTGAGCTTGGTGACCAGACTAGTCTGTTCCATGTGTAACAGTGAGTTGTTGTATGGAACTTTTATGCCACTTTGTTTATTTGGCATAATCACTTCTTTGTTTCATCTTATCATCCTGCAGTACTTCTCCTGTCTGCTGGTGATATTCCTGATTGAGCTTGTTGCTGGAGTTCTAGCATACGTATATTATCAGAAGGTGAGTCGTTTACCACACACACACACACACACACACACACACACACACACACACACACTCAGACACATATACACATACACATGTCACTCTCATAAGATTGTATGCAGAGGCATATATAATATGATTTTGCCCAGTGGAACACATCTACCCAAGAAAAAAAGTAAGCTAAGGTAAATTGCCAGGGTGGAAAGACACACACATTTTCAGGTTGAAGATTTTTATTGATGCTAATGTCAATTTGATTTTGTGTTGAAAAACAAGAAATAATTATATATTCCAGAGTTTGATTTGGCAAATTTTATTTCAAAACATAATTGAAGGTAACTTATCCAAAAATCTCATAAACTGGTACAGTAGATCTATAAACCATGCATCTTTCATCTCGATACCTTATGTATGGAGATGAGAGATGCTGGTATAAGAGTCAGGGGAGTACAGTGGATCCGGTTTTAAATAGTGATGGTGTGTGTCTCGCTGGTGGGAGTATTTCTGGGGTTTGTGTGATTCTCAGTGCCTGTGCTGTTTTGAGAGTGGTCTACATCTCAGGAATGTCCAGGCTGTTTGGCCAGTAACCCATTATTGATCAAACGTTGCAAAACGAACCCTGCAGATTTTGCATGGCAAAAGAAGGGCTGTGGTCTCTACCTGTACACCAGCAGGTAATACTAAAATAAAGACGGTAAAGATAAAGAGCTAAGAGATAGACCAGTGGATTGGGTTGGTTAGCAACTAATGGTTTTACCTGTAAACATTTAAATAGTTACGTGTTAAACGTAATGGTCCCACTTCACTGAAATAGTAGCAATCTGAGCCTTTGCACTGACACGTCCATGCTCCAGCTACACACAGCCAAAGCCTTGCAGTCCCGTACTCATGTCAGAGGTCACCGGGGCTTTGAGTGAGCGGGGTCCTGTTCGCCTCCACTCCTGATCTCCCTGGTAATAGCTGCACTCAGTGCCACGATAGGATCTATTTAAGACACACAATATCTTCCCATGCTCTCCCACTCATAACCCTCGTGATGCTTCTGTACTTTCCTTTGCTGCTTCTTTCATTGCCTTCTCTTGCTATTTCTGACTTTTTCCTTTTAGGTTTTTTTTTTCATTTTCTACTGCTTGTTATCTCTCTCTCTCTCTCTCTCTCTCTCTCTCTCTCTCTCTCTCTCTCTCTCTCTCTCTCTCAGCTGAGTGAGGAGCTGAAACAGCACCTGATGAAGACCATGACAGAGAACTATGCTCAGCCGGGGAAGAAGGCCATCACACAGGCCGTGGACCGACTTCAGCAGGATGTAGGAGTCTCCTGGTTCCCACAGCATTCTGAATTCTAGTGGGCGGGCCTACAAATATACACATAAAAAAAAAGCCTTCCTTTGTATTCCCTGTTTTTTTTTTTTTTAATCGCTCTATTTACGAGACACAAAATTCCCCCTCCGTCGTGTTACTCCATTTTTTCACTGCAGTTCAAGTGTTGTGGGAGCAACAACTCCTTCGATTGGCTGCGCAGCGCATACGTCATGTCCCCGGAGGCGGAGCAGAGGGTGGTTCCCGACAGCTGCTGCAAGTCCATGACCCCTCAGTGTGGCCGGAGAGACCACCCCTCCAACATCTACAAGGTGGAAGTAAGGCTCAGAATGTGATCGTTGTTCTCGCTCACACAGAATCTCAGGAAATGTGATCAGTTTAAGTGCGGCGAATCTATAGTCCTCTCAACTGCCCCTTTATTGGTTGTTGGATGTTTGACATCGCTGAGCACTCTAAACCCATAAAGCACTTAATATGTCACTAGGGAGGGCTTTGAATTAGGAAACTATAGCTGTAAGCAAGCTGATGCACATTACAGGAAGTCCCTGTGGTATGAGAAATAGGTGATAATGCCAGAGCTAACTTCAGATGAACCATATACACTGTATCACACATGCACAACTCCATTAGTCCTATAAGGGCATAGTGATGATAAGTTTTGGCCCTGCAGTGTAGCAAAGTTAGTCCAAATGTCACATGACCAGCAAATCTGGGAAGACATGCCAGAGAGACAGGTTGCTATTACAGTTATTTCATCACATACCCTGTCTCCATATCTTCCATGATGGAATGATATTAAATGTCTCGTCTAGTCTGCACACACACACACACACACACACACACACACACACACACACACACACACACACACACACACACACACACACACACACACACACACACACACACACACATACACATACAGTGTGGATGTGGCTGCTGTTCTCATCCAGAATGGCATCTAAATCTCAGCCTGAGTGACGAATGCAGCCCAAAGTTGTTGTGTATTGTAGCTGCACTACGTTGGCTGTTCTAAAGGAATAAGCTCCGGAGAATGAATGAGAGATGACAGGTGCTCGTAGCCTTTATCTGGTAAATGCAGCAGGGAGCGTCTTAGTTGATAACAGCACCTGGGCCTCCTCCGTGCCTCCTTTGAAGTGAATATCTTGCCAAGCTTCCTGAGAACAGTGAAGGAGAACCCCAAAGGAAGAGATGAAGTGAGTGAGTGGAGGATTCCTGCTACAGATGCCCTGGCTGTGGTGTGGTGTAGCTGTCTGAAGGCTACAGCCCTGTCTTCTCTCATAGGGGGGCTGTATCAGTAAACTGGAACACTTCCTGGCTGAACACCTGCTTATCATTGGCGCGGTGGGGATAGGTGTGGCCTGTCTACAGGTAATGCCTCCCTCATTTCCATCAGTTTGGATTTAGTGTCAGTTTAACCTGTTTAATATTTAATCCACCTGCTTCCGTTTTCTGTCTTAGTGATAATAACGGTACTCACTCTGACTTTAGAAACACAAAGAGAACCATTTTAGTTCAAAGTTGTTTTTTTTAGCATGTGCACATTATGCAAGTGGATCGATCCTATTTTAGACCCGGCATGGTACCATGTTGTATGCAATGTATGTGTTCTTGGTTATTTCTAATAATTTATTATGAATCATAAACCAAAATAGAGCCGTGGAGTCAATGCAGGAAATGACAGCGAGGTCTAGTGATTTGATTTGGTTTTTAAAGTCCTCTAAAATAGAAAGCTTCTTAGGTCTGTGGGGCGGTGTAAAATAGAAGCCTATTTTTGCATCAGCCCTCCAGTAGGCAATATGGACTGAGCTATTCCTGTTAGAGAGAGAGACAGAGATGGAGCATGAGCTTAGTTTAGTTCTGGATTCTGAATGAATGCAGGTTACTATTGATCTTCTCCCTGTAGGCTACATAAACTCTGGAAGTCCTCTCTCCTCTGGGCTGGACTGAGCAACCCACGCGTTACAACAAGATCGTTTTGGTTGTAGTTTATAGATGAAAATTACAAATTATGTCCCTTTAACTCACAATGGCGGCAAGCAGTGAAGAATTGCCTGTGCTTCTTGGGTCATTGACAGAGAATTAGCACTGCATAACTCACTAATTAAGCTGTCTAGCTGTCTGAAAGCTGCTGGTGAATTTACTTGATTTTGAAAAATACTGAATGTACCTATTGTTCTGTTTTTAATCTGTCAGTTACTCTACCTGTGTGCGTTAATAGGGACATAATAGATCAGTTCATAACAAATTTCGTTTGCTAGCGCTCAGTTGTCTACACTACCATTATCCAGGTCCTTGGGTCCACCGCACAAATTCGTCACATGATCGAGTCACCGTGGAAACGAAAGGTTTGGCAATTAGTAACTGGCTAAAAATAAAGCCTGCGATGAATTATTGAAATGATTTTATAGTAAAAAAAAATGCCTCAAAGTGGGCAGAAGCACCTCCCAAGAGAATGCAATAATTAAACTGATGCTCTTCAGCGCCATGTCATTATTATGCTAATACTTCACAAGTACTACTCCACTGGGTCAAGAGCACTGTGATTCATTTTATAAAAAGCTGGGAAGTCGGCAAGCAGAATGCTTGTGTGCCGGTCTTTAATGTTCACTTTCACAGTTTATGGATTTATCGTTTTGGTATAGATGTTAATCTGTGAAATGCCTGTGTAGGTGTATTTATTTGGCATGTGTGTCTGTCTGTGGGTGTGTATTTATTGTGCATTGAGTGTATGTATTTAACATTTCTCAGTGCATTCTCATAGGTTTCCAGGTTAAGTCAAGCTTTATTTAATATTTGTGTTTTATGTGTTAAATGGTTGATTTTGGTCTTAAATCATGTCTCTCTTTCCAATTTCTTGATCTTTCTGTCCTTTATTCTATCCTTTGTCTCCCTGTGTAAGTCTGGTTGCTTTGTGTGTGTGTGTGTGTGTGTGTGTGTGTGTGTGTGTGTCTGTAGTTAGCAGGAGCAGTGCTGACTGCCTGCTTTATTTATCTCCTTTACAAAGAAGAGGAAGAAGACTTCTCTGACGTTTGATTGGCTAGCGCCAATGTTTGTCTCCCGCTGAACAGTCCAGAGCGGACCAGGTCTGCAGTGAGCACGTGTGTGTGCGTGCACGCATGTCTCTGTGCATGTGTGTGTGTGCACTGTGCATGGTATTGCCGCATGTTGTCATCACCTCACCATGGCTGTGCTTTCCGAATGCAAATGTGAGCAGTTCCTTCAGCTAAGGCTCAGTCGGGCAGGATGCCACAGTGCATGACTGCCTTAGCCAACGCTTGACGTCGCCATAACGAGAGAACGCCTTTCTGGTCCTGAACGTCCGTAAAGTGTTTTCAAGTGCTCGAGATGTTCACCTATCGTAATTTTAACACTTTTCAGGAATGTCTCGCCAGTGGACAAACTGCGGAGTTCAGCTCTGCATGTCTGGTGGCCAGGAGTTTAGGTCCTTAAATTTTAGTTTTAGTGACTCATCACTACACATTTCACTCTTGTCTCCTCTAATTGGCTGACAAAGATCACCCCCACAACTGAGAGAAAACAAAAGCAAAACAGCTAACAATGACTTCAGTTATCATGTTATTTGCATAAAACTAGTTTTTTGCAAATGACATGATTTTTTTGTGCAATTAGGGGTTAAAGGTCAGTAATGTGACCCCTGTAAATCATACAAATGACCAGACAGGACACAGTTACTCCACCTCACGGAAGGTAGAAGTGTGTCTGTTCTAGATTAGAGATGACTAAATCTGCTTCTGTTCTCATAGTCTCATACTGTATCCACATGTGGTTTGGGATTCTGGCCAGCAGAACCTGAATATGCACATGTATGTACAGTATTAGAGTTTGAGATTTTCCTAGATTTTGTAATGACCATAGACAAAATAAACAGTGGTGGATACATACCTAGAAGCAAGATGCACACAAATAAACACTGTGAATAAATTCAGCCCTGTTGAATTTATTCACACAGTGAATAATATACAGCTAACACTGGAGTTGTGCAGATTCTGGAAGGTGATCTTGCACATGGAGGCTGTGATCAAAAAGCTGTAATCTAAAGTTCCCCGGCTTCCTTAAAGCCCTGCGTTAAACACACCCAGACGATGGTGACATGTCTCGCAGCCTGTCTGATGTTCCTCATATGCTGAGCATACACTGGAGCCAGTCAGGTTCCTATCAGCCACTGTCTGGATTTCACTGTTTCCTTTCCCACGTTTCTCCTCTTTCAGTTTCTCTGTGTCTGTGCTCCATGGGTAGGAGGGTACTCCGTCTCTTTTATAGAACGGATCGCCCACTGCACACAGCTCCGCCTGCACAGGGACTCGTTAGCTCTTAAAAACCACACGTTACTTCAACAGCCCTCTAAGGGATGCGGGCTCCCACCTTGTAGATGTTTTTAGAAACGCTGGTGAAGTTGTTGCTTCATACCACATTTAGTGCTGACGTTTTCTAAGTATCATTATGTGGTCTGTAGATGGAGCCTATTAAAATTATGTTAGAAGTTGAAATGTTGTTAGATACGGTGCTGATCTCTGCTTTGGCCGGATCTGGTGTTGATCTCTGCTGTGGCCAGATTCCGTAGAATATTCGCTCATGGTTTTTTGCTTTTGAACAGCGGTGTGATCAGGCGCTGTAGTGACTCCGGTTCGCTTAAGATTGTGTTTGTGGATGTGGACAAGTCTACAGGCTCTCTGGCATCACTAAAGAGAGATGCATCATTTCAAAATGTGAAAACTAATGATCATAACCTCTGTGATCGTCTTTCCTCGTGACTGAAGTCTTGCCATTGGTCTAACTCTTCAGGGGCATGTGCATGTCCACATAGTCAGACAGACGCACAGCCATACAGACTCAGACTCTCTCACATCCTGATTGACCAAACATTACAACATTACTGCTAGAACGGCGGCTTTACGCCTCAGTTCCCATAGTAACTATATACTGCTGTCTTCTACAGAAGCTCCCATAAAGACCTCATGCAAAATTCATGCAAAACTAAAATGTGGCCGTTCCCTTTTTTTTCCATGTTTACTCGTCCTTACATCCCTCATCTTTCGTGCCGTTACCCACTATTAATGTCCCGCAGGTCCACTGAGAACAGCTGGTGTTTGTCAGGAGAAATGGCCACCTCAGCCAATGATCAACATGAAAATAGTGACCAGATGTTCATTCGTAGTCTAGTGCGTCAGTTTAAAAGGCCCTTCTAGGCACCGGAAGATTCAGCAGTGATGTAAGTAGGTGTGTGTGTGTGTGTGTGTGTGTTTCAGATCTGTGGAATGGTGTTCACCTGTTGCTTGCACAGGCGGATAAAGCTCGAGCCGTACTGACTGCCTGCTGCCTGCACGTTGCTTCTCTCCTGATCCGTCTCTCATCGGCATGGAGGTGCTTCCTTCTCCGGGACGGACATACATGGAGAGCTCACATTCCTTCTTTTGATGCTCTCTATTTCACTGTGACACTGGGAACACAACACTCGTGTGTCATGACACTCGGGCTGATAGCCAAGAGTCTTGCTTCTCTTTAATATGAGAGTCAAAGCATGTTATATGATTTCCCAGTTTACAACACAGTTTGGCCAAAACTAATTTTTAGAAAAAAGGAAATCTGTTTTTATATAGTGTCTCTATCCAATGTCCCTGTGCTACTGTGTTTATTTATCTCTGCCTTTAGCTGTTATAAGACATTTACAACGTATGCTACCGAATGTCAACAGTCAATTATGGGGCACAAAAATTGAAGCTAGCGTGCTTATTAAATTAAACTATGATATATTTTATTTAAAAAGCAATACATCTGAAATAATGTAGTTGTCACATGAGGTAGAAATACACACTTTTAAATGTGTGTATAAAAGTGTATTTTTAGATTTGACTCACTGCATCTCGCTGCATCTGTCATTCCATTGTGTGTGTAGTAACACAACACGCTCAGCACTGACACACCCGCGTGACACTTTCCAAAATCGCTTCTGTGAGGGATCTTGGACATTGACCACATTTCAGAAGACGTCCTGTATCCATCGGTGCTTCAGGAACATACGAGTAATGTTCCGTAGATGCGTTTCTGGGAACCCAGCGCTCTTGATTTCTGAACAGCAGACGGCATGATGACCCTTTGGGGATCTGATCCCTGGTGTCAGTTTTTACTGGCTTTCTCTTGTATTTTACCGTGGTTTGTTTGCTTGGAAGTATGTCTCTATTATCCCTCTCAAAAGGAGCAATGGTATGATGTTAATGGATTGACTTGCAGGATTTTTGACCCTGCTAGTCAACTTTCAGTATCTTTCCTTGTCTTTCAGAAAACAGAACACTGCCTTCAATATTAGAGCTGCTTAGGCAGGTAGTTGTATATGGAAAACCTGAGGCCTAGCTGTTAGACAGTTTGCATTAAACTTCTGAATACACATGTCAAATCCTGGGTGGTTTTCTGATATGAAGATGCAAAACATTAAATGCCAATATTTTCTAACATATCACATGATTACCCCAGCAACCCAAGTAATTCAAGCTCTGTATTCCTCAAGCTAAAAAATATCATTTTTGCTTTTGATCTCAGCAGATACATTTTTTTGATGTGATTATTTTCATTTGGCTTATGTGTACGTAAATTATATATGTATGTATTCCTAAAGCATGCCTGGATAATGCAAAGCAATCACATAATCTCTGCAGCATTAGTTGATATAAATGGAACTCTGGATTACAATTTAATGTGCAGGACTACATCATGTCATTCATTTATAATTTATGCCTTGTTGCATAGAACATTACAGCCAGACACACATTTGAATTCTCTTGTAATTTGTTGCCTAAATGCCTTAAGACAAATGAATGCTGCTTCTGAAGGGAGTTAAACTTCACGCAGAGATGGCAACGGCATGTATTATAAGGACGTATGTGCAAACTGACTTTTGATACTAAAAAATAAATGTACATTTTGGATAATATACTCGAAATCCAATGATGTGTGTGTTTATACTGTATTGCTGTTACTGTTGATCGAAGTGGAATGTAGTGAGACACTTTGACCACAAGGTGGAGACAAACACAATTTGATTTGATTTGAGTTTCAAAGCCAAAGTGTAGCTTAATGTACGTGCTTTTGTTTGACAAATGTTTGACAGTACATTAGACAGTGACCATTACTGAGTACAGTACTTAGTCCTTAATCTGATTCTGTGCTGTGGGTTACTCACAGAAATGCACAAAGTTTAATGAGTGCCCTGCGTGAAAGTAATACAAAGGTCACCTTGGTCTGGGGACATATTGGATCGGAGGGCTGTAGAGATCCCCAGTGCACCAGTGTGGTGTGAGGACACTGCGGATCGTTCTCGTTAACGGATGGCGCGATCGTTTCTCATGTTGACTGGTTTTTTTAAGAGTGGCTGAGCACAGATGTAATTCGTTTTCCACAGCTCGCATGAGAAGAAGCAGTAAGAGTGGGATGCTGTGGTAAAAGTTCACTTAAAAGTGGACTCAATAAGAAACATCTGCTTATTCACAGCCCTTCTACTTGGTCATTGATAACCCCCCCCCCCCCCCACCAGCCCCCCCCCCCCCCACAGGGCTGTTTGTGAAAACTGCTCAAACACAAAGACGTGACTGTGCCTAGTGGGACGTAGGAGAAAAGTTCTACTTTTCTGTCCATATCTCTGTGAATGGTTTAAGACACAATATATTATGGTCGATGTAACGTTCAACTAGGGCCCACAACGCGCTAGTACAGAGGGGCCTCCAGGTTGAGTCCCACGACCCCTACAGTTCTCTCCCACTGCGTTATTCCCCGGAGTAAACGTACTGGACAGGTTTAGGGCTGCGATCAAAGTGCGGAGGAGACCGAGACCGCAGCCGCAGACCGGCACGGCGGCGGCATAAATGTGGCCCTGCGGTGATGTCATCGTGCGGACGCATGTCTGAACCACGGGCCAGATGTTTGTTTCCTCACAGCAGGTCTTCTCCTGGATGGCCACTGAACATCACACATGTTGTGTGTGCGTGGGTGGAACGTCATGGAGAAGTCTTCAATGCATCTAAATTTAATATAGCAAATTTTGTACACAGCGTATGAAAATAACCACAATTGTAAAACACCTTGTTTGGGGAAAGAGCATTTTACCTTTTTTGTTTATTTTGTTTACGGCTATGTTTATTTCTACAAAAGGCCAACCAGATGCAAAAACAAGTTTCTGAGACTGTAAATCAAGTCTGTTATGCAGGTAATAGATGGAACATGCAGGATTGGAGATGTGAAATTTGTCTCACCCAGGGAGTACCGGAAATGCAGCGAACACTTCCAGATAGCACTGAGGTTGAACATAAATTGGGGCTATCAAAGTTGCACCTAATTTTCTGTAGACATCTCTTGTCAGTAATGTGTGTCTCAGCATAGGTTGACTCTTCCAGGAGGTTATGATCGTTCTGTTTAGTCATGAGACATGAGACAGGGCCTCAAGCAAAGCGAGTTTTTTAAAATGTCAGTTAGTTTCTTTCCCTGCGGTGACAGGAGGGATCTTCAAAAAGCAGTTCGGGGTAACATACCTTAAACTGCATTTTCGTTTTAGAGCAGTGCTGTAATAATATTTTGGCACATGCAAATCCTGAACTGACTATTGTGAGTTAAACACTGTAGAAACCTCTCAGGAAAACCTGGGAGTGTTTGTAGAACAAAAAGTTTGCATGTCACTTTTATATAGAGTAAGAGGAGTAGGTGAACACACGGGAGCCCTCTGAACTATGCCCTTTTAACTCCATGCAGCCCAGCAGGGTGTATCTATAAGTAACTCAAAGTTAGAGGACCCGTCATACTCTGTACGTTATATTACATTAAGGCAAAAATGGATGGCGATACAGAACTGAGGTGAGATAATAAAATCTTTGAGATGAAGAGTGAATAATTATTCTGTGTTTGAAGTCTTTGGTTTATTGACTTGTTAGGGGAATGTGTAAAAACTGGTATGTTGGTTTATAAGAGTTAGAAAAATTGAGGAGAAAAGGCCAAGAAATCTAGTTGATTCAACATTCTTAACCCTTCTGCCATATTCCTTACATAGAGGAGAAAGCAAAAGTGTGTTTGTGTGTAAGCATGTTTTTACCTGTAGAACGTTTTTCCTGTGATAACTGAATCTCACAGTTCCCGTTCCCCACCACAATCAAGCAGAGCGTTGCAAGACCTTTAGATAGTCTGACACACATGCCTCACATTGCAACTGGTGTGTGTGTGTGCGTGTGTGTGTGCGTGTGTGTGTGTGTGTGTGTGTGTGTGTGTGTGTGTGTGTGTGTGTGTGTGTGTGTGTGTGTGAGAGAGATTTAGCTGTTGAACATTCAACAACAAAATGGCTGAAGTTGTGCACCACCTGCAATGCTCTAACTGTCCAGCAGAGGGTAATGTTGGTCCAAAATCTTTCAGCTGTAGTGCCGCGGGTAAATGGTCATTGAGGGCATTTGTGATTTGTATCCAAATTGTTAGTAACAACGAAACAGTTATATACATATATTTCAAATAATTATTAGACATTTAACAAGACTTCAATTACCTTAAATGCACAATTAATAGTGACGTATTTGAGCACACAAGCTTCCTATATCCTAGACACTGTCAGTGTCACCACAGAAAATTCTGAAGTCTATATTAAAACTCATAATTATCTATTGCAGCTAAATACCTCACTTTGAATCATGCCAGTGGCAGGTGATAAATAATTAATGTTTAATAATTAAGCAGATTAAAGAGAGGGAAGAGAAAGAAAAACAGATGCAGGGGGCGAGGTCACATGGGCGTTAAGACAAATCACCATGACGACAAGCCTTTAAGTCCATGGATCCAAGCCACTCCTGCCAAATTCTGTTCCAAAACATCGAAGAACAAGTGTGTCTTCCTGCATGCTTCCTCTGGATGGAAAAAATATTGGGAAAAGGCAATATATTATTGCAATTAATAATATTTTTCAATGCTACAATTAATACATTTTGCAAAGTTAGAGAAAATACTGTCCATTCTCAAAATGATTCTTGGTGCAGTGTGGTGTTATTAATAAGTTAGGTGTAATTGTATTGGGTGTTTTGGGCCAGTTCCTGGGGCTGGTTCTACCTAGGACGGAGCTCACCAACAGTTAGACGTTCTGTGATAACCTCTTGGTATTCATTCCAAAACTGCTTATTTCATTTTGCTGGTGATTATTTTCATTTTGCTGTTGATTAAGGAGAAAGCACTTATGGCAGCCCGGATAACTGTGTCTCCTAACCAAGCAAATAATCGGAGGCTTCCCAAATGGTTCCAAATGTGAATGTTATGCAATAGGATTCATTTGAACAAAGTACATTGTTTAATTAGAAACACATTTCCTTGGTCTGAGGGGGTGAAGCAGAGGAAGTTTCAGTAACCTCTACACAACTGTGTGTGAGTAATGGTCTCAGCCTCCCTGTTTTGGAATCATTCTTTAAGCCCTCGACAACTTACCGGAGAGAGAGAGAGAGAGAGAGAGAGAGAGAGAGAGAGAGCGAGAAGAAAGGGATGTTTTGCACATGGGGTCAGCTTTCACCTATCTGACAAGCATGACTCTCTTGGGCACTGAAACCTTCTTATTTTCAGCAAGGTTCTGGGATGGTGTTAAGGGGAGAGAGACCGAGGAAGGGAGGGAGAGAGAGAGAGAACAAGGCTGAGATGAAGTCCCAGGTGAATGGGAACGTGGAGAAGCTGACATCATGGCAGACTTCCTCATCTAAGCTTCAGAGGACTCCTGGCATGCTGCCCAGACCAGGTCTGAAGCTTCATGCCATTAAAGCCATTCAGATACTCACTTCGCCAATGTGTTTCTGATATCTCCACACACAGTCCCCATACCCCAGATCCTTTGTCTCACCCTCTCTCCCACAAACATGCAAACACACCCAGATACACACTCGCGGTGTTACCGTGTGTCATCTCTGTCGTAATCTTGCCTTTCCTCCAGGTCTGACTGTCTCTGGTGACGAAAAAATTAAACACTGTTCTGACCCCTTTATTTATTAGAAGGCTAGATGGTTCTGCTGTTGCTATGGACACAGTGGTGCTGAATGGTTTAGCTATGCAGTTTGTTTTATAACACGTGATGGAGTATCGAGGTCTGGAGAGGCAGTTATTGACATATGATATGATATATATATATATATATATATATATATATATATATATATATATATATATATATATATATATATATATATATATATATATATCACATTAGGGTAATTATGAATACAATTATGAATACACGTGGCAAGAGTACATGACTGTGTATAGTATTTCCACACTTAAGGAAAAGCATCATATAGGTTGGTGGTATTACACTCACCTAAGTGTCATATGCATACATTTCAGGTATTTTAAAATTAATCTAACATCATTTTCATATTTTCACAAATTTTGCGTTAAAGATATATTTTTTGCATTCCACCTTGCCTACAGAATAAAGCCTTGTAGTCAGGGCAAGCCATCTTAAGTTTAGCAGCGCAGAAGCAGAGTGGCATTTGGAACCGTTTCTCGGCCGAGGGTCATGCCCTCCCCCTTTCGGCCCTCGGCCAGTGAGCTGTCTTCGTGTCGATTGGGATGGATGCCACAAAGGTAGCTACTGGTCGCCTGCCGCGTCAGTCAGATCATAACAGATCAGCGTCAGAGAAATGAATTGCGATTATGCTTCCATTTGCCAACCTTAGGGTGTGAGCAGAGATGTGTGCTATGTGACACTGCCCCAGAACCCCTCCCTTTCCAGACCAGCAGTTTCACACAGTTCCCGGCGTGTCTCTGTGATGTAAGTGAGTCCAGTGTTCAATGGAGTGTTTGTGTAGTGATGTCAGATTGTTTCTCTTCAGTGTGAAGGACGTTTGTCTCATTTGTTCCTGTTTAGAACATATCAAATGTTGGGGCACAAATGGCGCGGCTGGTTGTCATTTATGCCACGCTGCACTGTGATGCGCACACACACACACACACACACACACACTCACTCGGCGGGGTCGATTGAGCTTTTATTCTTGCACTCGCCGTCTTGTCACACAGTGTTGTGATTCTCTTCTTTGTGTTGAGCTGTATCCATGCTTCCTCACTGTCTGGTATTGACTGCCATGGCAGGAGTGACCACCACTATAATACCCCTCATATTTTCCCACTCGTACCCCTGCTGTTGAGGTCTCATCTGTATGAAAAATGGGCTGTCTCTTACACACACACACACACACACACACACACACACACACACACACACACACACACACACACACACACACACACACCAGTGTCTTCCTCAAAACTTGCCAACTCTTAGTCCAGTGGGGCATGAGCCAGCAGACCCCGCAAAATCGGTTCGTGTTGGCGCCACTAGCCAAGGCCTCACGGAGATTAATGCCACAAAGTAGTGGGCTGACATTTATGAGAAAGGGAAATGGAGAGCGAGGGGCTACAGGGGCAGCCAGGGCAACAGGGGCAGAACAGCCTATCAATTCACCCCCCCCCCCCCTCCTCCTCCCCACCCCCACCCCCTGTACCACCCCCCTCTGGGAAGCTCTGAGCGGTAAGACGAGTAGACTTGCTGCAGCGTCGAAAATAACTTCTCCTCTGTTCCACGGCATGTCTGCGGTCAATACTATCGATGGGGAACTTTGGGGCGAATCGGGCGTTAACGGCTTGATCGGGTTATTCATCTTTCTGCTTGCGGCGCATCCGTGTCCCTGCGTTTAATTGGCTCTGAGAGGAAGACCGCGGAGCCTGCAGAGCACGTATCTCTTCCTCCATGAGGACGGGGGCCCTCTAATTATAAAAGGCCTTTCAAAGAAAACGAAGACCAGCAGGCAGCCTGAAAGGCCACTTGTTTGGTGTGATTTTTTTTCTTCATCCAGCTCTGGTGGTGTTGTGGGTACTGGGGGGTTATCAATACAAGCCAAATGAGAATGGATTAGACACAGATTACAGCCTACAAACAGCGCCGGCCCGGCTACAGACCATCGCTCTTTTCTGGATCTGCATCGGTTTGCGTGCGCTGGCAACGCCAAGGATGCCATTCATCCTCATTACTCACCCAGCAGTCCCACGGACGTGCGCGCGGGTCGTAGGGAGCGGGTCCGGAAGAGACTCGCGATGGAACAAAGGGAGAGCCTCGTGTTTTTCAAATTCAAAGTCATATTCTGGTGAGGGGTCGGAGTTCGGAGGGCGAACCCTTCTGGACCTGATCGCTTCCGTATCACTGTGTCCGTATGGTAAGGGGAACCAGGTGGAAAACCTGTAGTGTATGGCGTCGTGGAGATGAGATTCAGAGCGTGTGCGGTGTTCTAGGTGTTCAGTTTCCCAGTGATTTGTCCCTGTTCCACACTCACCACGGAAGCTTGTTTTCATGGCTCGATCTGATCACAGTGGTAGGCCACGCAAATTGTCTTCATCTGTCTTCTCTCGTAGGAGTTTTCCAAGAAGTGCTGTCAGTAGTCCATGGTCTCTGCATGAACCTCCTGTCTACCCACATCAGGGCCATATATATCAGTCGTCCCAGAAGATCGTCCTGAAGCGTCTGCTCCCGCAGTGTTGCTGGAGTTTACTATGAAAGGCCATCCAGAAGGCCTAAATGAGCTCATCAGAAAACTCTGATATTATATCAGGCGATATTCTCGCATGCAGATTTTTAAAATTTACATTTACATTTACATTTATGGCATTTAGCAGATGCTCTTATCCAGAGCAAAATTAACTTTCTTAAATTTTATAGTAAATATTTTATGGTAAATTTAAATTTATAGTTAATAATTTTGCGTGCCTCAATATGGGCTAATTTACATGCTATATACATGTCTTCTTTGCACAATTTTTGCTTTTCAGAATATTATTTGCTATTTTCTACGAGTGAAGTGCTAAGGGTTGTGTGTTTTCCCAGAGTCTGTGTGTAAAGCCAATATCCCCATTTCATGTTCATAAAACAAAGAAGTATCTACACACTCTTTGGAATCTTTTAAGAGGCAGAAATTATGGCAGACACTTACAGCTGTCAACTTCTCAACATCTGTTAGAAAAAAAAACTGCCCCATATGGGAGCATTGTGAGTATCATATAATGCTGTGTGGTATAAATATTATGAAAGACCTTCAGCAGTGGGGATTTGTGGCTTTCAGGTCAATGTTTACTGCGGGTGGCTGGGACAGGGTGGGGGCTGAGAGCAGAGATTGATTTGGTGGACGCCAAAGGTCCTTGGAGAGCAGAAGCGCACCTTGCAGGGTGACCGTGGTGGAGGCATCTCTGTGGCTTTGTTAGCGCCCGGAGGGGGATGGGTGGTCCTGTCTGACTGTTCTTCCTGCTTGGGGGTGGAGCCGTGACGGTTGGCGTGAGCACGGTTGGCGCGAGCACAGACTTCTCTGCTTAACGGGAGCACGGGGAACCAGGAACCATCCGTCAGGAGCTCACCAACAGCTAGCATTGTTCAGCGAACACACAACCACTCCCACACCCACACCCACACACAAATATGATAACGATAACGTGTTACTGACATGACCTTTTTCACAATCTCCTGTTCTACAACATTGATGGTAATGCTGTAAGGATGGGAAGTAAATGTACAGAAGAGTACAATCCTTTCAAATGAACACGTTAGTAACAGAAACCAGTTTTGCACATATCTGTCCCATTTTAGACCCGGTGCTGCTGTGAAGTGGGTGAACTACAGCTGTTACTGTCAGCAGTCAGAAGTGGGTCTGGTTAAGTAAGTTCTGTATATTTGAACAAGTCCACAAGCGTACATTCACATGACTATGATGCCTGTCGGAGTAGGTAACGTAGGCATACGTAACTATACACTGGCATTGAGATCTTTAGCATAATCTAGGCACACAACAGATGTCTTCATCGGCACTGTTGTGTAGGAATCCGGCCAGCACTGTGCTAATGAAATGCCTCTGTCACTTGGGGGAAATGGATGCTCACCATGCCTGCTAATGTGTGTGAGGCGCGCGGTGTGTGCCTGAGAGCTTCCCTTTAACTCGTGTTGGGTGCATTTGTGCAGGCACTTTCTACTGAAACACACACACACACACACACACACACACACACACACACGCACACACACACACACACACACAGTTAAGTAGAGAACTTCATCTGAGCATTCTTCTCATTTGCAATTCTCTTTTTTTTTTGCCATCATTTCCATCCTCTGTGCAATTGGACATTTGTCAGAGAGCATGGGTGAGTATTTTATGAATGATCACATGATGACAGCATCACACTCCTTAATAACACAGCTGTTACTACCAGGCGTTTCATAAGCATCTTTGCTCTCAGTCGTTTGCTGCAGTCCTGAACTGAGGTCATGTGTGAGACCGGGACGCGGGGTGCCGGCTTGCTTTCTCTCCCTGTGCTGGTTTATACTTTCAGAGGCTCACCTTTAGTGTCAGACCATGATATTAAAATAGGACATGGGGTTTATATGGGTCCCCAAGGCCCCGGCACTGAATGTGTCGACCTTGAGAAGGTTTGCAAGAGTTTGCCTTAGTTTGTGCATCGTGTGTGTGTGTGTGTGTGTGTGTGTGTGTGTGTGTGTGTGGTTTGCCTTTGCTCTGTTAGATGCTGAATCGACATAGCAGTTTCAGACAGAAAGAGTAATCGATCCACCAGTGACACCCGCTCATCTTCACGCCTACACACACACACCCACACACACCCACACACACAACCACACACACACCCACACACACATCCACAAGGGGAGTGGTATGCTTAGAGCAGCAGCAGGCCCAAAAACGCTGAGACAGACACAGAGCTCATTCATGTGTGGATAAGCCCCAGGCTGCCAGAGCAGAGTGTGTGTGTCTGTAGACCTGGAGCAGTGTGTGTATCTGTAGACCTGGAGCAGTGTGTGTATCTGTAGACCTGGAGCATTGTGTGTATCTGTAGACCTGGAGCATTGTGTGTATCTGTAGACCTGGAGCAGTGTGTGTATCTGTAGACCTGGAGCATTGTGTGTATCTGTAGACCTGGAGCATTGTGTGTATCTGTAGACCTGGAGCATTGTGTGTATCTGTAGACCTGGAGCATTGTGTGTGTCTGTAGACCTGGAGCAGTGTGTGTATCTGTAGACCTGGAGCATTGTGTGTATCTGTAGACCTGGAGCAGTGTGTGTATCTGTAGACCTGGAGCATTGTGTGTATCTGTAGACCTGGAGCATTGTGTGTATCTGTAGACCTGGAGCATTGTGTGTATCTGTAGACCTGGAGCAGTGTGTGTATCTGTAGACCTGGGGCAGTGTGTGTATCTGTAGACCTGGAGCAGTGTGTATATTTGTAGACCTGGAGCAGTGTGTGTATATGTAGGCCTGGAGCCATATGTGTATCTGTAGACTTGGAGCATTGTGTGTATCCGTAGACCTGGAGCAGTGTGTGTATCTGTAGACCTGGAGCCGTATGTGAAGACCTGGGGCAGAGTGTATAGACATGGAACTGTGTGTGTAGACCTGGAGCCATATGTGTAGACCTGGGGCAGTGTGTGTAGACTTGCAGCCCTGTGTGTAGACCTGGGGCAGAGTGTGTAGACATGGAGCTGTGTGTGTAGACCTGGAGCCGTATGTGTAGACCTGGGGCAGTGTGTGTAGACCTGCAGCTGTGTGTGTAGACCTGGGCCGTGTATTACTGCACTAGTGCTTTCCATGTCTGGGCTTGAGTAAAACAAGCCTGCAAAAAACAACCCTTCACCAATAAAACAGTTTATACCATTTTGAACCAGTTTATAACAGCGTCTCTTATGGCTCTTTCAGCAGGGCGTGTGCTGGTGCTCACCCTGCTCCGTGGCCTCATCTCCTTTTCTGAAGGACGTGTTTTCAGCACAAGCTCAAGCTCGGAGCCATTACTACTGCATTACAGCCTGCCGACCTCCCCCAGCCCTATATACACTCATTCCATCTCACCATGAATTCAGCCCAATTATACACACACACTCAATAACACACGCACGTGTACACACACACAGGGGGCAGGCTCTCTCCACATGATGCGGAGTCATTTTGTCCTGTTAGGCAGTAATTACTTCAGATAAGGGGCAATTAGTGATGGTATTTGGTAATGACCAGCACTGGATGTGTTTAATTATAGACCCCTCCAGTGCAGTGTCTGATTCCTGTAATAGAGAGGACTCACCTTCACATAACGGGGGGTAGGGAAGAGGAGATGGACCCGCCGAGTGAGGAGACGAGAAGTGGACAGAGACAGAGAGACAGAAAGAGACACTGCGTGAGGAAATGAATAGGAGGGCACACACTACAGGTGACCATGCAAAAACGCGGAGGGCAAGCTCTTCACTGCCCCCTGGTTTCCCGTTCCGGGTCATGACCCAGGTGCTGTTACAGAAATACACTGTAATGTGTGTGCCATCAGGGCGAAGGCCAAAGGTCACCGAGTGTGGGGGGAAAGAATCTCAGCCACGGCGCGGGTAGGAAAGCTGACCCTCGTCTGAATACTCTCTCTCGATGACACCCGAAATAGGCAGGAAAATCCCACTCCGTGTAAACACAGCTTCTGCTATCGTAATCTAACAGCTATTCTTAATCCCCGGCTATTAATAAATCATCACCCTCACATCAGCACCGGGGATAAATAAAATCATTAAGGCCACATCGCAACAGTATCTTTAACTGTCCTATCCGTTTCCTCGTGTCCATTAGGGTGCACCAGTTGCAATTTGAACACTGCCTATGTACTCTTTAACACTTCTGTCTCTCTCTGGCTTATGAGCCAGCGTTAGCCTGTCTGAACCAGTGCTCTCCTGAGAGGGATGAACGCTAGCGCAACTTATGAGGATGTGTTCGGGCTGTCACGACGGCGTGCGGACGGTGGAGGGTAAACACGATAATGTAGTGCTCAGCAACCGATGAAGACATCGGCAGGGCATGAGGGCAAAGTGATGACTGGCGATGACCTTCTGACCCTGTGACCCCTGAACTTCTGGACCATGTTTCAGATGCCATTTTAGCTTTTTGTGGATGTTCCCAAGGGAACATACTGTAGGAGTATCTGACTTAGCAGGGTTTCATCTACAATAATGCTATAGAATAGTATAGTACTATAGTATTGAAATGTAGTATGAAATGTGGTATAGTATCAGTATCAGAAGATACAGTACCACAGTGATCAAGTGTTTAGTATTTAATGAATGTCATCACAAATCAATCATCATCATTCTTAGCACTATGTTTCAATAGAAATGAATGATTAATAATAGTGCATAAGCTTGTCAGGTGGCACAGTCACACCGAACATATAAATTGTTTAGTTGAAATAATTCAGGCTGATACATGATCGCAGTATCTAAAAGTATGTCTGTATGTATGGCTGTGCACAATATCTATGACTATATGACTATATGTACTCCTGCACAGTAATGTCTGATTGTATGTATGGCTGTACTCATGCACACGTATGACTGTATTTTTGCCTTCATTTAAACTGCATGTCCAGACCTTCTCATATCTCACCGTTGTCTCCTTTGCACAAAGCCATATGTAATCTGTTTCTCCATCCCTTCTGTCTAATCCATTTGTCCATTTTCTCAGACTCCCTCATTCTCCCTCTCCCTCTCTTTACCTTCGCTTTTATTATACTCTCCATCTCATTCTCCCTTTTGCTCTCATCTTTGCTGCCTTGCTCATTACTGTACCATTCATTAATACCTGTCATATTTCAGGCAGTCCTGTTGCTTACAGCTTGTGTGACAAGCTGTAATTCCGTCTGTCCGTCTGTCCCTCTCTCTCTCTCTCTCTCTCTCTCTCTCTCTCTCTCTCTCTCTCTCCGTTTACCCCACGTGCGCACACACACACACACGAGCTGAATGAGACATGTGTTCGCGATAACATCTTTAAGAGCATGAATTACAGTCATTGCCACACGTGTGACGTGTAATTATTCTTTAGGCGCTCTGGCATACGTTGCAGATGCTGTGGCGGGTTGCCAGGTTTTGATAGGGTGAACTACCATACAGCGCTGCATGTGTCTGATAAGCCGTGGTCACATCGGGACTTAGCTTAATTCACAACCGCGAGACGACGCGGTGGACACGATGTCAAAGCCGCCTTCGTGGACTCTTGACCCGACAGCCTCTTTTAACTTTTATTATAGTCGTATATATGAGCTGGGGAGGCTTATGGAGTCGCGGGCTCTGGACGGCTGTCACATGAGTGTAAAACGAGGAGCCTCCAGCGATGAGGGCAGGACTAGACTATTTACAGCACAGACCGACACCCCACCACGTGTCAGAGGGAAGACAGGGTTGCTCACCCACACCTCCTCACACACACACACACACACACACACATACACACACCGGCAGTGCAGTCACCTCCGATTGCCAAACCATTAGATTTGAGCCACTGCCGTGTACCTTTACATAGCTTAGCTTACATTTCTACAGGACTGTGCTGTCTCTATTTATATTGTATATGTTCACTCTCCCTGAATATGGTAATTCCCTTTCACGTTTGTATGCCTTGGAGAGTGAAAACATATCTGCTGCTATGTCATGGTTATCTGGTATTTATTGCTATGGTTGCATGGTCTCCAGGGAAACACAGCAAACCAGATTTAGTGTGGTGGAATCTGTCTCAAAAGATCTACATACGTGTCTATTAGGAAAAATTCCCAACCTTTCCTTTCACTTACTGCCACCCAATTAGCAAATGAAAAACGATGTGTCAAAGT
Organism: Brachyhypopomus gauderio; assembly: GCF_052324685.1. Classification (NCBI taxonomy): domain Eukaryota; kingdom Metazoa; phylum Chordata; class Actinopteri; order Gymnotiformes; family Hypopomidae; genus Brachyhypopomus; species Brachyhypopomus gauderio. The sequence goes on from NC_135215.1 coordinate 5,318,271, forward strand.
CTACGCCCTGTCCGCCTTCCCCGGCTTTCTCTTGACCTTGGCTTTTATTACATCATATAGTCCCCATGTCCTTAACATGGAAAATGGCTTATCACCATGCTGAAGACCATCCTGTGGAATCAGGATTCAGGAGTGGGCTGAAATCTCAGGATGCGTGTGAAAACACAGCGACTTCACTTTAAAACGGAAGAACGATCCTCCGGGCCACCGCACGATGGATTAGCATAACGGAGTCGACTGTGGCATCTCGAGCCCTTCAGGCTCTGGATCTAATTGGCTCCCGTGTGCAAGTCCGCTGGACCTGAAGGTGCCGGGCTGTTCCCAGAGAAGCTGTCGGGCTCAGTGACTGATCACTCAAGCTTTCTTCTGCTTTCTCCGGCAGCCATTACAAGGGTAATAGCAGGATTTGGAAGAAAGGGAGTCTTAACACATCGACCAGATGACAAATTAGAGTAGAGTAGTGTGTACTTTCTAGAGGCGCCTACGGGCTTCCGTTATGTGAGATGGAGCATGCAGACCTGGTCAGTCTGCAGTGTGTGGGATAAGAATGGAAGTTAACCCATGTGAAAGTGGGCCTGGGGAAGCCATTGGATGTCTGTGATCACTCAGCCATTTGTGTGTACGCACTGGAATGTAGTGTTTGTTTCTGGGCGCTCTGCACATGCGCACACACTCACCCACACAAACACTTCCCAAACAAACACCCCCTGAATGTGCTAATGACTTTTAATGTTATAAGGTGAACTCACCCCCCCCCCTCTCACACACACACACACACACACACACACACACACACACATCGACTTACTGATTATTTTACTGCTTGTTTATCTTTGCAATTTGAGCTTAGCAATACAGCCAATCACAAGCTGCTGCCATATTGTGAATGAAGGCTGACTGACACATGGTGTGTGTTGAAGGGGCGGGGTTGTCGTGGAGATAAGCTGTAGACAGAAATTTGGACACCTGCTCGGTGTTCCTAAACAGGTGGACATGAGCATGGCAACCAGCATGTCGCTAAGTGCCAGAGGCGTATTAATAGGCCTTAGATACGTTTATCAAGCATCTCTCCATGTAACTGCTGTCATTAGGATTTAAAAAGGAAAAACTGTGATGAAACCGATCGCTTCTTATGTGACACTAAATCTGAAGCTCATGATGTCATGATATCAAAATTAAGTCAGCAGTTTTAGTTTCACTGTAATCTATTTCCTATTACAGAAATTACAGAAAGGCTATAATAGTCTAAACATAATGGACGTCACATGTGTTTTGCATGAAAACAATTGTATTGATATGTATTTTATCTATTGAAGAATAAGTGGTTTAGACCCTGTTACATGGATCTTCAAGACAGGAGTGCAACTTTAAGTCTGTCATCATGACAGAGGTATTTTTCATAAAGTGTCAGCATGAAGCCTCTAACATCATTAGAATGAGCCGAGCCTATTTCATGGACCCTCCCTCTGCTAAAGTAATTGCATCTGTTTCTGAAATCTAGACATACAGTTCTAATGCTTAAAAAATGATACAGAAGTCAAATTTACAGTCTGATCAGAACAGTGGCCTTTATTGCTTCCAGCAGACTCAATTCTGTTTTCTTTCTTTCCTCTACATTTTTCTCCCTGTATAAGCGCCAAAGCACTTTGGAGTCAATGTTACAACTGTCTACCTCGACTCTATTAGTGGTTTGGCCTATATACCACACTGAGTCTGCATCTCACGGGTGGTTAAATTCACCGCTGGCCCAAAGTGGATGCAACATGAGGGTCATTATAAAGAGAATGTGTTTTAAATGCAAATACGAATATGCGCGGTATTATCGCAGTTACCTATGTATATCCCCCACCCCTTTTTAGGAGTTAATATCAGGGCACTCTGGAAAAGTTCACCAAAAAAAAAAAAAAACTAAAACATTTGGGCACTCAGCCCAATTGTGGGGTCTACTAGTTTTTGCACCAGAACTACAACTGCTAAAACTACTTTACGTAGTTTACTTAAAACCTTAAAATCCATACTAAAATAATTACTTGAATATCCATGCTCAAAATAATTACTTTGCATTGCTTTGTCATTTAGAATGAATAATTCATTTATAATTATTTTAACATTATTTTTTAAATAACATACCTTAACATACATACAAACGGATTTTTGTCATAAACTGTTTTTAGCTGTGCTTGTTTAGAAACTAGCATCAACAACAACATTGACAGAAAAGCTAGCCATTGTAAAGCTAGCCTGACCCACCTGATTATTGTCTGTCTGTTGGTCTGACTGCCTGACTGGTCTCTCCTTACATTGTTTGTTAGTCCTGTGTGTCCACCAACCAATCAAAACCACCTGTGGCCTGTGATTGGTCAGTGCAGCCAACAAGACTGCACTCAGAGTGAAGAAAAAGTTTAATATATTTATGCTGTCAATCCTGGCCCCAATTACCAGGTACCAGTCTCGTGGTTTTAGCAGGATTTTACTTAATTGGCTAGAGAGATTAAGTTAGTCCACTTACAGAATATAATCTTATAAGGATGTAAGACATCCTGGTCAATGAACTTGAGGAGAAAAGTGTAGTAGGAATATCATCTCAAAGAGGGTTATTTTATATGTAATTAGAGTAATACATGTATCAGTGTGTTGAACTACTTTTAGCCATAGTTACTACTCAGAACTGCTTACAAATGAGAACATTTGTAATTCTTCACTTTACACCCCTTCGATTACAAATGGGGTAAGTGGAAGATCAAGTAAATTAGATTTTCTGCCAGAGTATCTAATTTAATATCCCGCTCTTCAAAATAGCTGTGAACTCTGTTGAGTTCTCTGCCTCCATCTGTTCCCCTCCAGCCGGCCACACAGCCTAGCTCTGATGAGATGCCCAGGTCCACCAGAAAATGCCACACTGTTGCTGTCTGCATGCCTCCCAGAGCCCTCGGGATCCCTCAGGAGGTCCATCCATCCGTCCTGGCCGTCCGTCTGTCAGAATTTGGCTCAAGTTCAGCTCAGGTTCTGAAACACTCGCTGAGCCACAACCTGTAACAATAAACAGACAGAGAGGCTCAGGCAGACTATTGTTAGTGTTTCTCCCATATGGAGTGGATAGTAAAGCCTGCTGGGTAATGGCTCTCAGATGGGGCCCTTGTTTCAGATGGGGGCCTTGTTTCGGAGGGAGAGTTCTCCAAGGGATCAGACATTCCCAAACCATTCAGCTCCTTCTGTGGTTCAAGTGTACTGTAATGATGTGGTCAAATCTCTAATTATAAAGGTTGTATGTCCATAACAGGTATGATTGCTCGTATGCATTTTGTATTCATTCTGTACAAATGGTAAAATTTATGGGAAAATAATATTTCATAGTGATTTGATGGTCTTGGAATAAACCCTTATTTAGCTTCTCTAACAAGGAATGGCTACAAGCTGTGACCTATTGTTATGAATTTTACAGGCTTCTAAAAGAAAGGAATTCACATTATTGTTCCCCAGTCCTGACCATGGTCTCAAACGTTACTGTACCCAGAGCCCAATTTGTCCATCTGATGAGCTAGCTGCGGCCAGTGTGAGAAGCACCCTGTAAACGTAAGAGCAATCGTCAGCGTTCGTGTATCTGAAAGTAACTGCAGGCAGTGTGTTTGCATGTTTAAGGTTCTGTAATGACTCAGACTCAGTCTGATCTAAGGACTGCAGGAGTAAAGTTTGAAATGTTGTGGAAACAATATCGTAAATGATCTGCTGATCAAACTGACTAGAGACATGGCATGAGTAAACATGGATACGATCTCCCATCTGGATAACACTTGTTTCTACTAAAATGTTACTTCTAACATAATCAGACAAATCGTATGCATGTCAAACATCTAAAGCTATGAGTAACTGAAAAATGTTTTTAAATGTAGCTACACATGTAAATATGCATTGGTATGCATAAAAGTTTATTTTATCAGTACAGAGGTCATTTATTATGTGTGTATAAAAAGGTAAACAAAACAGAGAGATATAAAATGTGTTTAAAGATTTTGGCAACTTTGCGTAGTTTTTTCCAAACTTTTAATTGCTGACAAACATCTCCCCTCCTAGGCAGAAGGCAGCTGATTAAAGCCTCCAAAATGAGCCTTTGGCTTGGGTTATGTCTGTTATTCCAACACTGTTTGTTCCAAGACTGCTATTCTGTAACGAAAACGCCATCAAACCCCTTATTAAACCCCGGCTTGGTCATCCAAAAGAACCATTTTGCATGATCAGGTTGCGTTTATGGAGGCAGGATATGATCTATTTATGGTTTCACAGATATGACTGCACCACTTAAGCCGGGATTCGCTAACCTCACACATTCTGGTGGTTCGCCCTGGCGCTTGAGCACAGAGAGCTTTCTTTTTTATCGTACGCTAACATAATTATGCAGTCATGAAGATGCAGAAGTGAATCTGGGAGAGCACAACAGCAATGCCATTTATACTGGAAAGGACAGTAAGAAATCAAGGACCTCTTGAGTTGAGTGAAATGCCTTTTGGCAGGGGTACCAATTTACTGGGCCTGGGACTCTCACCTAAAATGAGGGGACCTGCTGGTCCCAGGAGGCCCCCCTTCCACTTTGTTCAGTACCTGTGAGAACGACTGGCCTGCTCTTCAGGTCTCCAGTCTGATTAGGGAGGTTTTCCTATTCTTAGCACTCTGTGCTGCTTGTGGTTTCTAATTCGGGGCTCTTGACAAGCATTGAAATAATTTTAGCTGCTGAAGAACCTCCCCTCTGACAGGAGGTGGTGAGGAGTGAGAGGAGACATTCCGCGCCTGATTTCTCCCTGCATGATTAAGCAATCAGGCGCTGTGATCAAACCTGTGAATGGTGAATGCTGCAGCTCTCATAGTGAGTGTAGTTCCTAGGCATCTGATTGAGTCAAATGTAAAAAACAATCATTACAAAAATCATTGATTAAATATCATTTTCATTTTTAGTACCTGAAAAACCAGTAGCCATGTAACTTATATAGCAGAAATAGTTTCAGCAGTGATGATGGCGTGTGGAATTGATCGCTTCATTAATTTTGTTTTCCAGAGTTAACCTCATTTACATTTTGTTCAAACCACTCAAGTAACACAAAGCCCTGGCCAAAATCTGCTAATTTGATTTTGTGAACACAATAATTTACCACCACTTAATCTCATGCATTTAAATATATGAATGTGTATATAAATCATGTCAGTAAAATTGGTCTCCATATCCATCATATAAACTATGACACATCGCAACCCGCATCATTTATTCTATTTATCCTCATTATGTTTTCTCACTCATTTTTCCCCATTGCACATAGCAGAACCCACCTGGTTGGGAGAAGAGGGGCTGTCCAGCAGAAAGTCTCAGCAGAGATGCCCAACAGAGAGACCCAACACAGAGGCTAGCTCAGTGGCCTGCTTGGAGTCTGGCTGTAGAACTCTCCCACAAGCAGAACAGATGTGTTCTAGAAAGGAATCTGAAGCTTGAATCGATAATTACAGTGGTCACACTGTCAGCTGCTAACGTGTGCACGCAGAACTGAGCTTCTTTATGATAAAGCTGAAATTAAACAGGGTCGAACAGCGCCTGAGGAATCACGGCTAAGGCACTTTGAGAAAGTAGGTTAATGCCTCATTTATGAGTATGTTTAAAGTACACTAGACTCTGAATCAACTTTCTAAATTCATTAAGTGTGTACAAAAAATCTAATTAAAACAAATCCAAAATGAATTTAATTTTGCCATTGCCATTTTGATCTGATTAATGGATTTGATGAAACTTTACAATGGTACATCCTTGTGTTTGTTTCACACATTTTTCTTCTGTTTAACAAATTACACCATGCTCTCATCTCTTTGACACACACACACACACACACACACACACACACACACACACACACACACACACACACACACACACACACACACTCACTCACACACACAAGACAACTGGAAGCCTTGCTGATTTTCCAATGCCATGGTGTTTTCCCAAGCTGAGTGTGAAAGCCAAAGCTCTCAAACAGAGTGTGGAGGGAATGCATTAGGCGAAACCAATGTCGATGTTCGACGTTGTGCACTATGTAAACTTAACAAAGCCCTTTGGATGTGCACCGCTACTCAGATGACTGGCCAACACCCTGGATGTCTGTGTGGTTATATGTGTTCTGGTTATTGTTGAAAGTTGGATTTTATTCTGTAGTATTTTAGCAGACCTTTTTAGGCTCTTTTTCCTGCCTCCACTCCTTAGTGTGTATGTGTATTATATGGTCGTAAATGTACAGTACTGTTTTGGGCCTCTGAATGCCAGTGTTAGCAATAGAATGGACTACAGGGGATGGTAATTGAGTTTGAAATAGAGCAGGTCAGCCCATGGGTATCAGAAGTAGCTTAATGGATGTGTTTGAAGCCCTCGGGGGGCAGGGGTAAAGGGAGAGGTCACCCCAGGGTCATGTTTGCTCAGAGTCTTACGGAGCGTGCCAAACGCCAATCCATTTCTTCCCCCAAACAGAGCATGTGCGGTCCTGCATCTGGATGCCATTGGGTTCTGACACAGAAGAAAGGCGTCCAAACAGCTCTGGGAGGACAGGGGTTTAATACAAGCAAAAACTCCAGCCTCGTTCAAATTATTCTGCTATTCACCACCCCATGGGCCAAGTCAAGCTTCAGAGCTGCACATTGTCAGATGGGTCCAAATTACCTGAACGTGACATATCTATGCGGACACGTCTACGAGTATGGGATTAGGGTCGGAGGCCGAGCGAAGTTTCAGTTTCTAGCCGTACCACATGGACAGTCAGATCCCATTAGATCTGGGCCCAAATTCACCATGTGCCTCCACAGCTAACGAGAGTGCCCGTTAATGCGAGGCGAACCTGCCATGGGCAAGCGGTAACGAGAGCCAGGCTAGAGCGACGACTGGTGAGGGATGGGAGATGGCCAGTGTGAGAATCCTGGTGAGGGTTCCTCCAAGCTATCCTCCAAGCCTGCAGCTTGCTCAGAGCCATCGCGCCCACCTGACTCTCATTTGGAACCATTAGGTTTGAGCCAAAGGTTCGCCTAAAACCAGGGGACCAGGACTCGACTTGCTGGAAATGAACTTTGCCTGGATCGTAAATATAAAAACAGCAACATTCAGTAAAGTGTTTTTACACAATCCCCAAGATCATAAAACTCAGAAGTGTACTTTATGACGTCATTATATTTTACCCAGTGCCCAGCTGAGATGTATTGCGGAATTTAGAACTTGGATTACACACCAAAGGCAAATAGATTGTAAAGAATGTGTTGCCTCACTATTATAAACAAATTTATCTTATTGCTTTTTTAACTGTTTTAATGATCTGAAAATCCCAGGTGTAACTCTATAGTGTAAAAAATCGGTTTGTGTAGGAGTGAGTTGACTAAGACATTTGAGGAAAGTGTAGTATCCCATTACGATCTCATGGTCTAATTATGGTCAAGTTCTCAAGGTTAAGTCTTTTCATGGCATATATTTTACAGTCACTTGAATCATGTTCTCTGACAAAAATATCACTACTTAAATTGGATTGTTCATCTTTAAAACGATTACCCCTACAAAAAATCTTTATATAGCCAAACACACTGCATGTGTGTGCTGTAAGGGGTTAGAAAACCTCAAGTCTTCATATTTACAACTTTACAACAGGCAACACTGTGAGGGTAATTCTTTTGTTTGGTAAAAATGATGTGAAAGCATGTAGTTTCCTTTATTAAGATCAATATGCTTTGTGAGAAATGGGTGTTGTGCCTGGTACATCATCTGACTGCATTTTTTTAGGTGGCATTAAGGTTTCGGGTCAGCCCTCACCCTCTGAACTCTCAGGTTAAGCTCCACTGTACCTCATCCCCACAGCGTTATCAACCATGAGCTCCATTTTCACTGGAGACCATGACCTGCGGCCGCTGGCAAACCTCACCCTGACTGTGGCCCCTGCATGACCCGAGTGGGGTCACACAGGGCCGAAGGAGGAGGCAGTGATCGCCTTTAGCTGAAAAACGGTTAACGCCACCAAGAATGAGCTGCTGTCCATCTGATGTGTCTTTGGGTTCACGGTTTGCACGCTGCCCCTGGCAAGGTGGTGTTGATTTACACAGAATTGAGTGTGGCAAGTTTGTATGTGTGTGAAGTGGCCTATAAAGGACTTACTGTGGGAGTGGCTGAACTGTGACCTGGCCAAATAGGAATGAAAGCCAGCTCAAATCCTGTCTGAAATACCTTAATGTGCTGGTTGCCTCTGTTCCTGCCCTTCGGTCTCAGATTAAAAGTTGTGCTGTGTAAAAGATTTGGAACTTTGTGACAAGACAGTTCTTACTGATGAAAGGGTATTCGCAAATTGGTGAACTTGTCTCATTAATCTTTATTTCAGAGTTTCACTTGTGCTGAATATTTCCGATGAATTCTAGTGGTTTTCCAACTTTTCTCTGTCTCTCCTTGAGTGCTCAAAGTTCCTGTTCAAGTTTCAGAGTTATCAGTTATGTCAGTTAGGCCTACATGTATCTGAGGAAGTCAGGACTCCTGCACTGTAATTCCTAGCCCTCGTCCTCTGGGAAATTATTGCAGAGCAACTACAGTGAACATATCTTCAGCACCATGGCACACAAATCAGCAGCCTGACACTCTCACTTGGTTAGCCTTGAGAAATGCTGCTGTTTTTGCTTAGTTAGCCCACAGCAACACTATCCAGGTCGTTAAGCTAGCCCAGACCAACGCTGCCGTTTGCTTAGCTAGCCCAACCCGCAATACACTCACTCCCCTAATCCTCAGTGCACAGCTATTGACTGTAACCATAGAAATGAATGAGAAACAGAACAAACAACGCCTGGCTTTTCTGTAACACAAATGTAGAAAATCTCCCCATTCGCTATCGCTTAGCTAGCACAGAGAAACGCTGCCATATTTGCTTAGCTAGCGCAGAGAATCGCTGCTGCTCTTGTTTAACTAGCGCAGAAAATCGCTGCCATATTCGCTTAGCTAGAGCAGAAAAATACCGCTGCTCTCGCCCTTTCCTCTGCCATGATTTCACCTACCAAAATTTAGCAGCTCATTCTTCCCTCAAGTGTCTGTGCACGTCCTACCATTGCCCAGATCACTTTAGCTCTATGTCATGAGTGCCGAGTCTTTGCTTTGACTGTAGTGGGAATGTCTTTCAGCTGGCCCTCCCTGTGTAGATTGGCACACCTTATCACTATTTCCATTTCACCACTGCCAAGCCATTTCCTTTTTCATTACCTCTCGTCAGACCTTCCTGATCTGCAGAAGGTCCACGAGGTTTGTTTACGTGCGTATAGTTAATGCAGATGTCTTCATTTGAACCTAACTTTGATAGTGGCCCATATGTAATGTAGCTCTCATGTGCTCTGTTGCCCTGCCCTCCTGTTTGCTATAGGATTTCATTTTCATTTCTGGAGAGGTGCCCTCAGCATCTCAGGATGTAATTTCATGACTCTGTGCCTTTGGAATTCTCGATCCATCTTGCCCGAGATGAAACAGGTTTATTATTACAGCAGGGATGTAATATCAACCCATGTGTTTCCACTGGCCAGGAACGATGGCCAGACCATGGCTTTGTGCACGCACACACATCACACGTGGAGGGTGACGAAGAGCAGTAAAAACCCACCCAGTTTCCGACATACCTTGAGAAACGGGACGCCACGGCTGTTTCTGTGAGCGATAAGCGTGTTTGTGTGTGCGGTGGGTAGCTTCTGTGTTAGGGCATGCCTTAAGTCAGGTGTGGCTGGAGATGACGATGGAAGTCTTGAAGAGAGACAAGATTCTCCTTGATGCGATGACACTCCTCATAATTACTTTGGTTCCTTCTCTTGTTCTGATTTCTTGTATCATTTTCCTGGCTGTGGCAGCTCGGAAATGACTGTAGTAATTACTGATAGTTAAAATGGGTCAGTTGTGGGGGGGCTGTACTTACACCCTATGCATAAATGGACTTATATGTCTTATCTGATCCAGATGCGCCGTGAAGTCCTGGCAGGTACAGGATCTCACACGGGCATCTGGTAACAGTTTGCTCAGTCATTTTGGCATGAAAGGATGGGGGGGTTGGAACCTTGACAAAAAAGAGGATCCATGCAGGGAGAGGGAGACGAGCGTTGTCCAGCTGTTGCAAAGCATCAGTTCACACTTACCTCACCCAACAGCAAACCAGATTCCCTCATCATGCAGCATCTTCCTTTGGTGTGTCTGTGTGTGTGTGTGTGTGTGTGTGTATGTGTGTGTGTGCATGCGTGCATACCCATGTGGGTGTGTTAATTTGTGCAAAAGGGTGCCCTAATGGATAATCATTTTCTTTTACTCTGTGATTTCTCTAGTGAAACAATGACTGGCTTAATTGAAGGCTGCACATAGATAAAGAAAATTAATTTCTTTTCTTTTTCCAAATGAGCACAGGGGGTGTGGGGGGTGTCTTATCTCCAAGAGGAAGCCTGATAAATGATGTTGTCTCTTTTATCTCTTTTTCAATTGTTCCCACTCATTCCAGTCATCCAACATAGTACTTTTGTACTAAGGCTGACAGATTTTCAAATCCCCCCGTCTTCATCCTTGACTTCATCTTCCTTCACACCTCTGCAGCTTTGTTTCCTGTACATTTGCCCATTTCTATTCCCTGGTTTTATTATTTATTTTTAACAAACCCGTGGGTCACACAAAGACATGCCACCCCGGCTTCACCCCACACGTGTAGGATTTTAATTTATGTTGCAGTTATGAACAGTCCTGCGCCGTCTGTCCAGGTGCAGACACAATGGATCCTGCATCACATGTACACACAAAACATTCTTTTTATTGCACTGCAATGATCTGGACCGGGTTTGGCTGACTTCAGCTGTCCCTTGGCAGAGCCTACTGACACAGACATCCAGCGGCCAGAACCCCGGCCTGGTGCCTGATTAAAAACCTCCTCAGGCCCGGTATGATGTGCAGATGCTGGCACAGGACGTGGACTTCATTGACCTGTGAGAAAGCGAGACAGATCTGAAAACTATCGCCTCAGGACGGCTCAACGCAAGGATGGCCCAGGATGGCTTCCTTAATTAAATAATCGAAGATGCTCTTGGAGGAAATTCAAAAATGGCTGTGCAAGAATTGGGTTATCTAAGTAGAAAATTACAGTATTGATTTTTGTTAGACACGTTGCACAGCCAGTGAGAGTGGATTCGTTTCAGGCACATTCTCTCAGGGCCGTCCGAATCGAATTGGTGAGTATTCAGGTTGCAGTGCTCCTGTTCACCTCACCAGGCTGACACTACAGGGCAGGACCTGAAGAACCCATGTCAGGAGTCTTGGGAAAAATGCACTTCAGAATACATCTCCATATAAACCTTCATCACATGTTCATGAAGATCTTAGTGCTTCTGTCTCCTAAGGTTTCCGAGCTTCAAAGGCCGACTGGCGTCCCTTTTGTCTGGATGTGTTAGCTGAGCGGTATTCCCACCTCTGTGTCCGGTGTCATGTTCCTCTCTTTTATGAGTGCTCGGATGAGTCCATGATAAATGACAGAGCTGTATTTTCCATGTCAGGAACCTTCTCCTGTGGTGAATAAAACTGCCTCTGTGTTTGACTCTCACCATGGTGACAGGAACACTGGAGGATGCCTAGCTCTGTCACTAGAGATTATGCCAAGGTGGTGAAATGCAACAAAACAGTTCTTAGGTTCAGCGCGGGTGGGGTGGGGGTTCTTTAACCGACTTCTTAAGGGTATTGAGTTCAGAGATAAAATGGAAGCATTGTGACCTCTCAGATCTGAGTAGATCTGAGCAGTCCACTTTTGATGTGTCATTAACAGACCTAATGACTATAGTTCAGATGTGTGTTTGATGTGATATTAGCACACCTAACAACTAAAGTTCAGGAGTGTGTTTGATGTGATATTAACACACCTAACAAGTATAGTTCAGGTGTGTGTTTGATGTGACATTAACACACACTTAACGACTATAGTGCAGGTGTGGGTTTGATGTGACTATATGTGACTTCGATGTGACATTAACAGACCTATCGACTATAGTTCAGGTGTGTGTTTGATGTGATATTAACACACCTAACGACTATAGTACAGGTGTGTGTTTGATGTGATATTAACAGACCTAATGATTATAGTACAGGTGTGTGTTTGATGTGAAATTAACACACACTTAACGACTAAAGTGCAGGTGTGGGTTTGATGTGACTATATGTGACTTCGATGTGACATTAACAGACCTATCGACTATAGTTCAGGTGTGTGTTTGATGTGATATTAACACACCTAAAGACTATATTCCAGGTGTGTGTTTGATGTGATATTAACAGACCTAATGATTATAGTACAGGTGTGTATTTGATGTGATATTAACACACCTAACGACTATAGTACAGGTGTCTGTTTGATGCAATATTAACACACCTAACGACTACAGTACAGGTATGTGTTTGATGTGATATTAACAGACCTAATGATTATAGTACAGGTGTGTGTTTGATGTGATATTAACAGACCTAATGATTATAGTACAGGTGTGTGTTTGATGTGATATTAACAGACCTAATGATTATAGTACAGGTGTGTGTTTGATGTGATATTAACAGACCTAATGATTATAGTACAGGTGTGTGTTTGATGTGATATTAACACACCTAATGATTATAGTACAGGTGTGTGTTTGATGTGATATTAACACACCTAATGATTATACTACAGGTGTGATTTTTATGTGATATTAACAGACCATAGATGTGGGTTTGATGTGATATGAACTCAAGGCAGTCTTTAAACTGGACAGAAAACATTGTTAAAAAGACTGTACTGAAATAAAGACGAACGAGGGGAGCGAAGCTTTTGCGTGAAAGTGGAAGGGCAGGATGAGAAGAGGAGCAAAAACGAGTACGGAGAGAATAAAGTGAGGAGGGAAGCATTAAAGAGAACGAACGCCCCCGATGTTTCAGAAAATCGAGGTGCATTCTCTCTGTTAAATGCAGTCTTAGGTCTGGAGATCAATCTCGCAGCAGACAGGAGGCCCAGCGCAATCAGCATGTGTGGAGCGAGACGCAACCCCAGCTGCTGACGCAGCAGTACCGCCTGCCCGTAGCCGCACTTCAGGCTTTCCTTCTGCCCCCCAGGGTCACGCACACGCTCCGTCCCTTCCTCGCCCTGCTTTCTTTTTTTTGCTTTACGGTGCACAAACCCGTACCCTCGTGATCTCCACGAGCTGGACTTCAGATGGATTTTTCCCTTTTCTGATTGCTTCCAATCCACAAAGAAAATTTCCTGGAAAAAAAAAAAAAAAAAAAAAAAAATGCGCCTTTAGTGCCGGAGTGATTTTTTTTCGGGTCATGTTCTGTGCTGTGTAGTCTGGACTGTGCTCCACGGTGCTCTCGTTTCCTTTATTATAGTAAAATGAATAAAGCATGAATGAAAAGCGTGTTTGATGCAATAAAGAAGAATTCATGAATTCACTGTGGTAGCCACAGTTGGATATTTACACAAGCTTTATGTAGTTCTGCTGTACTGGGGTGTTTCATGGGGTGATGTTCAACACTTGAGGCTCAAGGCCCAAGAGGTGTTCTTCTAGCTCAGTAGTAGCAGTGAAAGAGCTCTGGCACAGACACGCAGACCCACGGCTGCAGTAGCCACCACATACTGCGCAATCCAACAGTATGCAAGCTGAACCACTTCTACCAGAGCTTATGTGCTATTTCTTTTCACTAAAGCAATAGCAAGGTCAATAGCTTGACTATGAAAGAAGAAACCTTGTAGACAGTAGTCAGCAGCAAACAAGAGTTGTCCTGGTAATTAATTATAATAACCTTTTGCTTATTTTCAGATGCAACAATAGGCTTATTCCTAAACTATTGTTCCCTGACATTTCGGCATCTATTCAACTTTAAAGAGCAAGAACAAAGAAAGTCCATATCAGGTAGCGCGACTATTCTGCCAGGAATAGCCCAGTGCTAACATTAACCTCTCAAGTAGCTTCCTGCTCTTAAACTTGTTAGAGCTTTTTGGAAAATGCAACACACCCTCAGCCCGAGCTGCTACCGAATGTCTCTCAGGAACAATGGACTGTGACATTTTCAGTTAAATATCCACATGGTGTTAAATTTCACACTTTGCTCTCAACTGAAACAGTTGTTCCACGGCCCACTTTGCACCTAGTTTCCAAGAGCCAGTTTGTTGTAGGAATCCATTCACAACCACTTACTAAAGGCTAAAATACTGTACATGTGCTGTGAGTTAGAAAATTAAACAACTTCAGTTTCAAATGACATTAACATGCAGGCTAACAAAAATATGAAGGGAAAGCTATTCATTTTTTTGTTATAAAATTTATTGCTTTTGCCACTCCAACAAAAACTGTGGCCCACTTCAGTTGTGAGCTAGCTTCCTTTTCAACAAAGAGCTATTCCACACTGCCGCAGAAAAAGGAAAAAAAAAACTCAGCTATTTTCCAAAATTCCTCTTTGTCTGAAATTCAGTTCATGGGTTTTAAAGTGTGTCACAGAGTGTGTTGAGTGATAAAGGTTCACTCTCCTCAGTACTAACAGTATTGACAGTGTTTAAGAAAAATTGCTCAAACTTGACAGGTTTTTGTTAATCTTTTTTTTTTGACTTAGGTTCTATAAAATTTGATGCATGAAGTTAGAGAGAAAGTATCCATTATTTGAAATAAAGAGCCATAAAATCTTGAGCAAAAAAAATAAAAAATACAGATTCAAACAGCGCCTCTTGCCAACTTTAAATTTTGTGCTTTGAAACCTGCATTAATGACTTCAATCGCGCTGTGCCCTGTACAGACAGCCCCCGCTGATTCAAGCGTAATAGATTCCCGCTTGGTCATGTGAGAGTGAATGAAGAGTCCTGCTCTAAGATTGTGCCCACAAGCTAAATGATGCGAGCAGGTAGAGTGATTGGAACCTTCACAGCCTGATTTGTTGGCTCAGTGTTCAGTGTTCAATTTAGTGCTGGTGGGTATAATATGTCACAAAGCAATCTTGCAGCCAATGACTTGTTGCAAGCATTGTTTAATGGAAGTCGATACTCTCTACTGGTTACTGTAGGGTCTGGTGGATGTCTGGGCCCTGGAAGCCTTAGTTGCCTTGAAGTAGTCAGTATATTACAGTAACCGATATGGTGACGTATTCATTAGTTTAGAGTGGTCAGTGTAGCCCTGAGGGAAAAGGGCCATTCAGATACTTTACCGTGATTCAACTCCTGTGAAGTTTTCAGTTCAACTCCCATGAAGTTTATCGCATGAAAGTCTGACTTTCACCTCAGATTTTCCCATAGCTTCTAACTGGAAAGTAAATCTTTCCATTCAGACAGACTTTGACTTCCAACTGGCGACCACCTCTGTATATCTCTAAGGCCGTGGATGAAGACCATGTGCACTGATTTCTTGTTCTCTGCATTTTATTGCATATTGTTGCAACACCTGCACCCCCCCCCCCCACCCCCCGAGATTCTGAAGCATATGTAGGAGTGATCGGCGGAACAGCCTGTTGTCAGTGATACCCGATAGGCAGCGAGAAAGGTGAATGCTTAATGGAGGCGTTCTAAACCGTGCACATATTCACACCTCCTGTTTACAGGGTCTAGACGAGCCACTCTGCTTCTGCTCACAACCCCGCCCGGACCGGGTCCGCTCCACACACCATCAGGAAAGGCCAGCTTTGTTCTCACTCTTCTTTTATTTTATTTCTTTTTCATTTTAAAACCTGAATGAATAAACCAAGGAATGAGAATTTGGAGCCATTCGAGAAAAAATGTAAAAAAAAAAAAAAAAAAAAAAAAATTTTACTCTTTTACTCGTAAAACGGGTTATATGGAATTCTTTCGGAGTCCACTAATAGGGGATTTTATGTCAGTCTGTCAAAATGCATTGGACAATGATCCTTCAGAGGCTAGAATGGTTCCGCTCCCAGCAGTGCTCTGGCCAGGGCATCCCGTTTCACAACAGCAGGGCGCAGAGCAAGAGCTGTATGCTGGACGCTTTCCCATGGAGATGCAGGGTTGGGGACGGCGGCGGCCGGCATGATTCATCCCTGTGCTGAATCTGGGCTCTATTTCTCTCTCTCTCTCGTTAGCGCGATGTGAGCTCCGGCTGTCACGTTCTGACAGTCTCCGCCGAGCGCTCGGCTATGTCACGGCCTCACGGTTATAAATATTCTCCTCCAGCAGCTAGCCACTCTACAGACCTGCCTCCGGGCAGACCTGCCTCCAGGCAGACCTGCTCCTCCTGCTTCTCTGGGCAGACCTGCTCCACCTACCTCCCTGGGCAGACTTGCTCCTCCCACCTCCCTCAGTGTGCCTGTCCAACATTTTTGACACCTTCACTCGTAAGGTCTTTCTTCTGTTGCCGTCTCCCTGAGTAAATCTCGTGCCCCTTTTCTACACTCTCTTTCTTTATCCTGCTTGTTTATCTCTGTGTCAGACCATTGTGAAATTCCCTTTTTACTACGCCTTTGCCTTGGAAAGCGCTGCTCTCTCCTGTGTTACACTTTGCTCATTTTTAAAAATGGCACCACACAGACCTGTTTAAACAAATGTACGCTGTATATTACCATCCAGAAGGCGCTCTGCCTCCTTCTTTCTCTTCCTCTGGTTTACATTTCAAACCTTCTCTTACATTCTGCATCGACAATGGCCTTTTCTAACGTAATCCCATTTCTGCCACCATTGCGACGATGGTGCAGCACCATCGGGAAGACTTTGTGCTTTGGACAGACATTAATCGGAATTGTGGGTATGACATGTCTTACTGCAGGTCTGATGGGTGATACATTACATCATCGACAGATGAGGAATGACAGGTTTACACAGCTCTCCAACCCGGCCATTTTAGGTCCAAGCAATTACCATCAATCACTTTGAATTTGGTGTCAGGGTGGCTTGAAGTTTACGTCTTCGCTTTTGGGGCTGCAGGCAAGCACAGAATGAGATGGATGGTTTCACTGGCTGTTGGGTAGGGTACATGTGTCAAAGGACCTCACTGGGTCAGAGGAGGCTAAGTGATGTTTATGATTGGTTGACACTATGTCCTTGAAAAGCCAATAAATGCCGGAGGGTGCAGAACATTCTATTTCTTTCTGACAGTGTGCTGAAACAGGAAAGAGTGACTGTGTGTCCCTGCAGGCCTCTACAGCCACAGGGAGGGTTGCAACTGGTTTCAGCATCAGGACAGAAGTTCTCCCCATCAGGGACTCCACACTAATGTCATTCCTCTCACTGTTTACAGTCAGTGCCCCAAGATTCGTTCCCTAAACCAACAGGCACAAGCCTCCCATTTCCATCCACCTCGTTCTTACATAAAAGTGGTATTTTTTATTATCATATCTCAGTTTCTTTTTGTCTCTCTATCTTTCTCTCACTCTCTTTCCCCTGTCTCATACACACATGTGCATTTGCATATGTGAGCGTAAAGATAAGGAACTGAAGTAGTTCTTCATCCAGGTCTCCTGCTCTCAGTTGTGAACATTCCACAAGCGTGAGAGGTGTTAAGTAATTAGTCAGCTGGTTTCACCATATGATGAGTGTTTCACCATATGATCATTCCCAGAGTGATCTGGAGTCACTATGTAACTCTATGTAATGCCAAAGGGCCGACTGAGATACTTATCTAAATTATCTGGCCCCATTCTAGTGTTATGTGGCCCACTTTATTTATGTGTGTGTGTGTGTGTGCGCATGCACACGCCCGCCCTCCTGCCAGTCTACCGCCCTGCTCGTGTTCATGCCTCTATGCCTCTGGGCTCTGTCTGTCACCCCTCTGTTCATCCTGCAGAGACAGATGAATAAATGCTTTATTTAAATCAAACTCATACATAAGTTCCACTGAGCTAAATCAACAGTACTTAGACTTTCCTGCCCATACACACAGCCTTATGTCTCTGCTGACCTTTCTCAATGTAATCATTTAACAACAAACATTATATGTTGAAAACGGCACGGAACATTGCAAAACCTCCATGATGTACCACCCAGGTAACTCTCCTCTCCTTTAGGTGCTCTCTCTCACTATCTCTATCATTCTTTTTCTCTTTCTCTCTCTCATTTCTCTTTCCCTCCCCCACCTCCACATTCCACCCATTCCTCAGAGGCTCAGGGGAGAACAATCTGTTAAACTCTCTGAACCTGAGATCATGGCTGTCAGCTGCTTTTCTGCACTTCTCTGCAGGTATGGCGGTAATTGCTTTAGCTGCCTCACCTCCCCTGCTGCAGCGAGCATGTGTGCTGGACCTTTCCGCCACTCGGGCTGAGACGTCCGCTCTGCAGCACTGACCCTTCGTTCGCACCTGCAAGGCTGCACAGTGCTCACACACGCCGCTACTCCCACCCAGGCCTGAGCGCACCAATCGGTGCACCGATTACTGGTCACGTTTTGCATACAGTTACAATCAAGGTTGGCCCCCCACTAACTGTGCAACTGAGCCACACTAATAAAAAGTGAATTCCCATAATCATATACCTGTATAGCATGATATAATAGCAGGTACTGTGCATCTCATTTCTCACTGCAGTTGCAGAAAACATGTGCCGTACATGGGTGCCATATATTTTGATGGTGTTATGGTGATTGCAAAGGGTAATCATAATAGTTCCATGGTGAGTGTTTTTTAAATGCAATAAGCAGTATTATTCCTTAATATGCATTAAATAAATGGGCTTGTGGACAGTGTCCTGTGGTGGCCACCCATGCAGCGGCAGAGCAGGTCTGTGAGTGATTGGTGCACTTCATTAAGGGGGCGGGGCAGAGGAGGAGAATGAGCCTCAAGAGACAAATAGCGAACGCTCTGATGGATGGCTGTCTCACTTGCATCGGACCGCTCACTTTTACTGCCACTGGCTTCTGCTTCAATATCGCCCCTTCAAAGGGATGAGGAGAGATGAGGAGAGAGGGAGAGAGAAAGACGAGAGAGAGCGAGGGAGGGAGGAAGGTGTGAGATGAAGTGCTTTTACAGAATGACCCATAGACCTTTTGGAGAGAACTGAAACTGAAAATGAGAGGCAGAACAAACAAAAGGGCACTACAGAGAGTGTGAGAGGTGAGCGTTTGAGAGTGGTGGAGAGTGTGAGGGGTGAATGTTTAGGGGTGGCGGAAAGTGTGAGGGGTGTGTCCCAGGATGGTGGAGAGTGTGAGGGGTGAGCGTCTCGGGATGATGGAGAGTGTGAGGGGTGAGTGTGTGGGGATGGTGGAGAGTGTGAGGGGTGTGTGTGTGGGGATGGTGGACAGTGTGAGGGGTGTGTCTCGGGATGATGGAGAGTGTGAGGGGTGAGCGTCTCGGGATGATGGAGAGTGTGAGGGGTGAGCATCTCGGGATGATGGAGAGTGTAAGGGGTGAGTGTATAGGGATGGTGGAGAGTGTGAGGGGTGTGTGTGGGAGTGGAAGAGAGTGTGAGGGGTGAGTGTCTGGGGATGATGGAGAGTGTGAGGGGTGAGTGTCTGGGGATGGTGGAGAGTGTGAGGGGTTCTCAGAGCTCATCAAACATCACTGCTCAGGCGAGGCCCCTTTTCGTAACAAGCTGCAACGGGAGTTTGTGGACTGGTTTAGGACTCACTCCTACCCCAGTCTCCATACCTCCACACACACCACCACCCAACTCCACCCCGCCACACTGAGCATGCTCTTGAGGAGTCAGTAGTGCAGCACAAACGAGTGTTTTACAGAGCAGCGAGGGAAGAGTGGGGTGAGCAAGAGAGAGGGAGAGACAGAGAGAGATGAAGAAAGCACGAGAGAGAGCGGGAGAGAGACAGAGAGAGAGTTGTGGCTGATGTGTTTTGCCCATTTGGCTACGCTGAGCTTCAGAGCGATCCGTATCTGTGCACAGCGCATGTGTTTGTGTATGTTGTGCATGTGCACTGCAGGGATCGATAGAGAGAGGTCATGTTACCAGGGGAAAGGGGATTTATTTCAGTTGGGAGCCTTGCTGCAAAGCAAAGGTCAAAGACTCACTAACTCCTCCATGTCTGAGGTATACCTCTCCCTTCACACCCTGGTCAGTGTCTGTGAGATGCCAACACATCTCTGTGAGCCCGATGGAAATGCACATCGATCGGCCTGCTGATGAGTGGGTTTCACCCGTCCTAAGACCCCTGATTGATAGATGTTTGTGTTCGGGAGTGTCAGGATGCTACAACATTGCTGTATCGATCCATGTAGGCCGAGATCACAAATGAGACGTTCGGGAGGGGGTTGCCAAGTGTGATTGTCAGCGAAGGTCAGATAAGCACATTCCGTATTCTTTTTTGTGTGTGTGTGTTTGTGTGTGTGAGCAGAAGAGAGAGCAGGAGAGAGAGACAGACAGAAATAGTTTGTGCTTGTTTATTACAGAAGTAGCAAAACACACAATGCACTTACTTTTTTATGAAGAAGTATATGTCTCTACACACATACACTCACACATTTTATGTATGTGTGTGTGTGTGTGCACACGTGTTTGTGTGCAAATTTCAACATGCTCACTGTTATTTCCCTCTCATTAGGTTTGGTGGTCTCATTCTGAGCCTGAATCCCAGGGTAAATAAGCACAGTGCGGTGGACCCATGCCATGCAGGGCCTGATCCCGTCCAGAGGGAATAGTTCACTGAGACTCTCATTCAAACGCCCCATTCACCGCCGTTCAAAGGGAAGAGCACACGAACAGCTAAATCCATAACCCTAACCCTAACCCCATAAGCATATAAACTGTCAAAGATGTGGTGAACCTCACACATCTCAAATAAACATTCCTGCCATCTCTGCTGTGAGTGTGAGGCAGAACGCTTTCAGAGGTCTGCAACAACAATATATCCAGGCGGAGAGAGAGAGAGATAGAAAGTGAAAAGAGAGAGAGAGAGAGAGAACTAGATTAGTTTGCATAAGAAAACATACATCAGCTGCAAAGCACACAGTTATATTGTAATTGTACTGCATTATGCTGACACGCTTACTTCAAGACCTCAACCACAAGATATTTTAATTTTGACTAAGCAGGTAAAAAGTTGCTGCAGCAGATTCCCTGACGCAGACTTGAGGCAGATTCCCTGACTCAGACTCGAGGCAGATTCCCTAACTTAGATTTGAGGCAGATTCCCTTACTCATACTCGAGGCAGATTCCCTGACTCAGACTCGAGGCAGATTCCCTGACTCAGACTCGAGGCAGATTCCCTAACTCAGATTTGAGGCAGATTCCCTTACTCATACTCGAGGCAGATTCCCTGACTCAGACTCAAGGTAGATTTCCTGACAGACTCAAGGCAGATTTCCTGACTCAGACTCAAGGCATATTCCCTGACTCAGACTCGAGTCAGATTCCCTTACTCAGACTCGAGTCAGATTCTCTGACTCAGACTCGAGGCCCTTCAGACTCCCTGGGCTCTACTTTTTCAACTATGAGCATACAATGAAACTTCAAACATACCTATTAGTAGTATACAACCCCCATCACTCTGTTCTGTTTCCACAGACTTTATCTAGGAACCAGGACGCAGTGCATTAGCCTAAAGAGAGCTCAGGTCATGGCTAAACAGAAAGATCCTTTCAGAGACGTTATTGTTTCAGTGCTGAAATGAGGCCGTCATGGTTACTGTATGAGTCAGGAGCCGATAGCGATCACATACGTGTGATCAGATTCACACATGACGAGCCATATACAGCAACAAACGTATAAATGTGGTGCTGTGTTCTCAGACGAACATACGGGCATGCCTTTTTGTTAGAACAACACTGTGGCAATCGTTCTAAACTGACTGACCGTAGTCTTTGTGGGATTCTTAAAAATAATCAGTTGAATTAGAATTACAGGTTTAGAGTCAGACAGTGAAAAATAACAGCTGGAGGAAGTGGGGGAGTGATGTCTGCCCTGTATCTACACCTGGCATCTCATAGAGTCCCCCTTACATTTAAGCTATATGTCCAGAGGCTTAATCTCCTGCGCCTGTGTTAAAGCGATGGATAGTGTCACTTCCTCTCTCTATTTCTCACTCTCTCTCTCTCTCTCTCTCTCTCTCTCTCTCTCTCTCTCACACTTTCTCACTCTTTCTCACCCTCACACCCACAGAACAGGGAGTGGCGGTGGATCACATGTCTCCATCAAATTAAAATGAGGAGCAATTTCCAGAGCTCCAATTAGCAGAAAATTGGTCCTGTCTGTTTCCAGCGGCTTCCCGGAGACCTGCCGGCGGCTGCGTGCTTGTAAGTGTACGTGTGTGAATGTGCGCGTGATTTTGTCTGTGTGCATGCATGAGTGTGAGACGGCAAATGTAGAACCAGGCCAAGCAGAAACGCTGCTCGTGAAAAAGTCACAAGTACAGTAGAAGGTGCAGAAAAGCTGGTCAGACAAGTGAGAGACGAGTGAAAGAGTGCAATGCTATTCACGTGAAGGTGAGGGCAATATTATTACAGCATCAGAGATGCGATGTATCCGTTGTTTTTTGATCATGCTGGAATACTTTGAAGCATTCCAGAGCATTCTAGAACATTCATATGCTAAAGATGATCTGGGCCAAACCGACATCGATGCAATCGATGGGTCAGCTAGTGCAGACCTTGGGGTTTGGGTCAATGTTACGGTCGCTTGACATCGACTGCTGCTTATGTGTCTGGGTTCTAATGGAACAACTAAAGTGTTTAAGTTCAGTCATGCTCAGAACCCATCGATACACGCTGGCAGACACACGCTGCTGTTAACACGCTGTCGATGGTAATCTGCCAGAGATCCTCGGTCAGCAGAAACAGGAAGCTGCTCTATATGACATCAGAGGATCTTCAGGATCCTATTGTTCTGCTCAGCAACTCAACTTTCAGCTTGGGCATTTGTCAGCCATTTTCCAGCCTCTCAGAAGTGACAAATCATGTCTGACACTCATTTAAAGCAAAAAAAAATAAATAAATAAAATTATATTTTCTGTCTAGTTCTATGATAAAACGTCCTTAATTGTGAGTGGAAATCAAATATATTTTTTGGACATTTTTGCAAAAAAAAAACCAAGATCAGATCAGATCAGATTCACCTTTGTTAGTGTTTGCATTTCCTTGCACAGGTAGCTGCTGGCTGGGCTTGTACTGATTTGCAGCAGCACAGGAAACAGCACATGGAACCTTCAGGCCAGGGTGGGAGGGGCCACCAATCTGTTACTCCATCAGCACAACGTCAGTGCTCTGACTGATGGTCTTTAGTGATTGATAGGGGATGCCAATCAGGTCTGGCTGTCAGCACCTTTTTGTTAACCCCTCCTCTTCCCCCCACACAGACACAGTGATAAGAACCATCCAGCCCATATGGAACCTCTCTCTCTCTCTCTCTCCCTCACCCCCCCTCTCTTTCTCACTCTTTCCGTCTCTTTGTTGGAGTTGTTTGTTGACCCTTCCATCTCACTCAGTGCCTCCGATGTGTTTCTGAGATTCTTCTCCAACACGTTACTTTGTTTCCCTCATCCATCTAAATTTGTCTCTGTGACCTTTGTCTTCCTCTTGGTCTTTCTCTCCTTTCCTTGCTCCTTGCTGCTCCTCTGTTCACCCCTCTGTCCCTCCCGTGCTCTCTGGTGTTGATAAGAGGCAGCTTGTCCAAACGCCGAGCTCTTTCAGCTCTCTGTGTCTCGCCGCTATTGGCCTGCCATGTTGTCATACGCCTCAGGCACAGCAAACATGACACTTTGACCCTTGCTTTTCTTGCCCCACATCCATTAAGGGACTTTGGGGTGACCTGGTGACCCCTGTTCAAGCACAGTCAAAGAGCTTCGTAGAGAGGACAGTTTCAGCAGCGCTTCCAGCAAAACCATCGCTCATCCAAACGGCTTGTGTGAGGTTAGCTTAAGCAGCCAAATAGCCTGCAATAGGAGAGGGTGTACTTCAGGCATCCTTAGCTAAATCCACAGCACAGTAAAAGTCTTCTGTGGGATAAAATGGGCCTTTCTTTTGGAAATCCGACAACTCTGACTAGTAGTTTCATTTCAACATGTTGCTGACGACACGTGCTGACGACACATGTTGATTGTGTCGTTAGCCAAACCCCCAACCTACAGAGTTGGCCTTGAGATCTCTTGGAAAATTCATAAGTTGCATAAGTAGAAATATCAACTCAATTGGTTAAGTCAAAAGGGTCACTTACTCATTCTCAATTTCTCCCCTCTCTCTCTCTCTCTCTCTCTCTCTCTCTCTCTCTCTCTCTCTCTATCTCTATCTCTATCTCTCCCCCTCTGTCTCTGGTGAGGCACTTTAGGTTGTGAGGTGTGGAGGAAGGTACTTTTTCTAGGTGTCCTGCTGACTTCATTGAAACACAGCTAGCCATTATTAACCTATGAGGTTCAGCTTCTGGAAAGGTGATTTTCTAGAGTGCTGGGGTTGGGGGGGCAGAGGTTAGAAGATTCTGACAGGGTGTTGGCGTGCTGGGCTGAGACATGGCCCCTGGGTGATGTATGGCTTGCCGTCGGAAAGGGTCACAATGCAACATCAAAGAACAATGGAGTGTTTATGTGAACCCTGGATGATTTGGGTTTTATTAAAGTCAGGCCATCCACACGGGGTCTCTCCCCACACACTCCCAACCAAGCTGGTTTCCTTACATTACACCTCCACTCACACCCTGACACCTACATACCGCCATCTTTTGCTCTCTCTCTCTCACACACACACACACACACACACACACACACACACACACACACACACACACACACACACACACACACACACACACACACACACACACAAACAAACAAACTGACGTGCTCACACACTCCTGCACCACACATGCACTGTCGGTGTCTAGCTGGTGTTGACTGCACAGTTGCACAAGGCTCAACTCCCTTGAGAACTCTTCAGTGGTGAAAAGGTTAATTGTTTAAGTCATTTATCCCTGTTATTACAACTGATTCTAGAAGCGTTCTGTTTGATATAAAACAGATCCCAGCCATTGGCTAATGGCAAAATAGGTGCCAAGGGACTTTTTTGCCACGTTGAGAAGCATAGAGTCCACCTTAGCATTGAAGTAGATGAGAAGGCAGAGAATGCACTCAGCTGAGATAACATCACGGCTCGCGGAAGACTGTGTGTTTAGTCTGCCACGCTCAAAAATCACTGCTCTCAAAAGAAGAGGGAAAAAAAACTCAAGAAATGATGTTGACATCAGCAGCATGAGGTTGGAGTTAAGATGTGAAAAGTCGAATGTCTTGCAGGTTTTTCCTCGCCTGAGAATCTGAGAATTTGGGGTGTGAAGTCGTTCTGGTCCGCTCCGCTGTGGGGGATCAACGTGCCTGCCATGGGCTCAGACCTCTGGAGGTTAACAGCTACAGACCATTAGCAGCAGCACACTGGACCGCGGCCATCTCTGCCACGGATCGTTGTGTTGCAGTCTCGGCTGCAAGCCTCGGAGAACAGAACACGGAGGTGGGGAGGCTTTCCAGAGAGCAACTGTGTGTTGTTTTGTAGTCAAGGAGAGAGAGAGGGTGAGAGAAAGAGAGAGAGAAGGAGAGAGCTGACCAAAACACCTGCACGAGAATGAGCTGAGAGGACCGGAGAATCTGCAGGTCCACCTGGAAGGTCTCCGCACCATCCGAGACAGGCATTTAGCCTCACAGAGACAGATTACACATCACACTGAACCTCAGGGGACATTCAAGTTCGTGTTTTCCGATGGAGTTAGAGAGATGGACAGCAGTGCACAACCACCACTTATCCAGTCATGTGTTGGTGTAAACTGGCATTATTACCATGCTAATGAGAAAGGGGTGGTTTGTTAGCCTCTTTTAGCACAATATGATAAGGTGGGACAGTACTGGCATATTCAAACACATTATAGTGATTGAGAGGCAGTGGGTTATATGACAGTTCTGCATACATTATGCTGAGGGGAAGGGGGATAGTTCAGTGAAACACATTATGTTGATTGAGAGGGGTGCATGTGACATTTCTAAACACATTATGTCGGAAGGGAGATGGCATGCTTAAACACTCAGCATTGATGAAGGGAGGGTGGGAGAGTGTGAGGGAGCGAGGGGGGGGGGGGGGGTCAAGGGAGGCCCTGTGTTACCTCAGTGGGGTTAGCCAGCTAGCGACAGCTTGCTAAAACTCTTCAGCGCTGACTGAATTTTGACACTGACTCACCTTGTGCAAACAAGCAAGTTCACGCACAGTTGAATGCGATCTTCTCTGGCTTGTTCCCCTTATCTGTCAGAGTGAAGACTTGTTCTTGTGTAGCCTTTGTGTGGTTAACGTGCTGAGTAGAAAGTGCAGAACATTTATGATACGGTAGGCATTCGACACATGTGTGAAGGATTATCAAAACTCTGCTTCATCAGTAGCATCACACATTCTACAATGCAGCTGTGGTCAGAGGGACAATTTAGCTATGGCTTATGCTGTCCAAGCGATTCTTTCTTTATTTGTCGCTCCCTTGGGAGCAATAAAGTTTTTTTAGACCATTCGAGCCTAACTGTAGGCAAAAAGAGAAGGAAATAGGATTTGTTGCCTCTTCCCCCCTAATGGCAGCTCTTGGGAGGGTCCTTTCTTTTCAATTAGCCAGGTTGACTTTGCACGGCTAATTAAGTCCTCAGCCTGACAGGTTGTCGGACTTCTCCAAGCCGCTTACGGAGGGCTTAGTGCTGTGGGCCAAGCCCAGACGGATTGGGTGCAGCTGGGGCTGGATTAACTTGAGGGCTGGTGGCCTGGAGCTGGTCTTTTTGAGGGGCTCCGGAGTGTTTGGCCTGGGCAGCTTGAGCTAATCCCTCACCCTCTGAACTACCTCCCAGTGAGACCAGGAGACCAGAGCTCTCCAGGCAAGGCATACAGGTGGCTGGGGACCCACAACGTGCAGCTCTCTTTGTGTGTGTGTGTGTGTGTGTGTGTGTGTGTGTTTGTTTATGGCCTGTGAATAACCAAAATGTTTAACATATCCATTGAATTAAACCATAAAATTCAAAAATTCAAATGATCATTATACAATGATCACTATAAAAATATATTGCTACTTCTTGCCTTGAGCTTTGGTTTAAATGTCTTTATGGAATTGAAAACTGTATTTATTTGAACATTTCCTCACTTTATATGCATACCATGGCTTTTGCCAATGGGTCTTATAAGCTTTTGCCTCATCTTTGACAGTTGTCATAGAGAAAGATGTTGACTCAAGGAGGCTCCCTGAATGCAGTATTCGATGAGCAGGTGCACTGCATTAACGTGGAGGTTTTCATTAGTTGTGCTGAGATCTGTAAGGAAAGAAAAGATCTGCTCCTTGTGTTGTCATTCATAAACCATTTTGTCCTGACAGTTGTTTGTTTTAATGTAATCCTACTGCGTACAAATCTGAAATTCTCAAACTCTTAAACGAATGCTAATCATAAAGGAGCCATCTAATGTCAGAAAACCTGTCCTCCATGCAGCAGAAGTTAACAATGAGCAGTTTGTTTTTAGGTACTAAAGCCTATTTAAAGGCTTAAGTTTTGAAAGCAAGTAAATGCAAAATTCTGCCACAGTTGTTCAAAAGCAGACATTCAGGTCGAAACTCGATAATGTCATTTCATGTCAGGAAAATAGCTCGTGGGAAAGATAGCTGAAAGTCTATCTCAGAAGATACACTAGCATGCTAGTGACTTTTTTATTGGGTTTAATATCAATATTAGCTTTCATAAGACGTGACTATAAAAGTGAGTCATTTGTTTCACATCACCAACGTTACATTATGAGCATTTTTGCATACCAGTGTAGCCCCCACCTAACCTAGAGTACCCTCTGTGTCCAGTGCTAACAAAAAATCTCTCATCACAGCATGACAGCAGAGCTAGTCTTACTCCGAATTCTTACAGTGCATCCCAAAACAGCACTGAGAGATATGCCAGTCTACCCCAAAACAGCCCCCAGCAATGGAGTAATCCACCCCAAAACACCACTAGGTCTCCAGATAATCCCCCTATGACATCAGAGGCGAAGCAGGAGGACATCACTCGCCCATCTGACTGCAGAGAATGCTACCCGAAGACAAACGCAGCGAGACATGTCCAACCCATGCCAGCAGCATACTGGTTAGGTCTACCCGCTTCGCCACTAATCTAGTGAACTACACCAGAAAGTCGCCAGCCCATCTTAATGTGCTCTTAGAAAAAATAAATAAACAAATAAGTAAAAAGCAGTTTGCCCGGATGCTGTTTTAAGAATACGTATGATGAAGAGAAGGCAGACTTCACAGACATGGCTAATTGGCCAGAAGTGCTGTGGAATGCAGTCCGCTGCTTTGCGGTTAGGGCTTGCTAGTCTCACTGTCCAACCATGCAGGTGAGCGATAGGGCTTCCAAGCCTCCAGCGCCTCCATTGTAGCGTCTTATTACACTGTCTGCAGGGAGGCCTCACATCAAAGCGATGTCCCCCATGCAAAGTGCCAACTGTAGACATGATATCTGCTGGAATCATCTTCAGAGGTGGTGGAGCTGCGGAAACAAAGAAGCCCCATGTCGCTTGTGACGGCGTGCGTGTTTTTTGTAATGTTTTCGGCACTGACGTAAGAGTTGAACTGAGTACTTAGAGAGCTCAGGAGTGCTTCTCCTTTTCTTTGTGCACCAGACAAAGTTGTAGTCATGGCCTTTAGCTGATCTGACAGACTGCTCCATAACAGCAGGACCAGAGGCTGTTTCTTCAAAGATGGGCAGTGTCAGTTCTCTAAGACATCTGGCTGATCGTAGGGAGAAAGATTTTGCCCAGACATTCATGAAACTGATCTTCTGCCAGTGATTTTCAGTCAAGGACGGTAATGCATATGACTGTAATGACTGCTTTAGTTAGCACGTCCCTGTGCACAATTGACTGCATTGCTAACGTCAATGAATGCATGCTGGTTTCTGCATATATGATAAAAAACCATGTAGGGATCCCTAACACGTTTACATGCATGAGAGTTCATGAAACTGAATCAGTAGACTGTGGTCTTGAAAGATTATTCGCGTGGTTTGGTATCTCATACCATGTGACAGCGAAAAAACCAGGCTATCAAAGTGAAATATGTCATTCTAACATGTACAGAAATGTCTAAGGAAGACCAAAACCGAAGCCCACTTAGTGAGTGAAATGTTTGCTGCAATTTCCATGTGTGCTCTTGCCAGCTGTTGAATGGAGCCTGTCTGTGTTTGGCTAACGGAGCCGCAGAATGCGCCCAAGAGGTCCCAGATGGACAGCACGCCACAGAGGAATGAACAAAGTCCCCGTGCCATTTATTTAACGAGCCAGCGAAGCCAGCCTAATGTATACTGAAGAGAGAGCACATCTCATTTCAATTAACTGCCATTGGTTAGGGGCAGAATTCCCACCGTGTAAATCAACGTTGGCCTCACTCTGATCACTTGACCTCGTCTCTCTCACAATGAGATGCCTCGATTTATTATTTCACCATAAAAGATAATAGCATGTTTCATTTGCAGTTGTAAATTGTAATCACTGCAGGGAGAGCTTTGATTAAACCCATCAGCGATAGTTCATAGTCCAACATCTGAAGTGTTATTACTCCCCAGTTCACAGTTAGAAAGGAATGTATTTTAGATATTTAACAGAGAAAACAACAGGCACTGTTTAATTAAGGACTTAGAAACCGTTTCCACCATCAGTGAAAATGCATTGTGCTTTGGAATTTTTAAATTGTTCAATGCTTTGTCATGATGTCAGTCTAATTGTGGAGGATCTTCCCTGTCATCACTGTAGAATATTAATGTACTTTGATAGATTTGACTGGGTGTTTGAAGAATTCTTCAGAAAACGAATCTATAACATTGCTTAAATGGATGTGCTTCTTTGAGAAATGTGAAGTATAATTTGTCAGATCTACTTAAAAAAATTGCCATACAGCTCGCCAGTCTTGCATTCTCCATTGATGACCATTTCTTTCTGGTCTAAAACTGCCTGGGTAGTGGAGGTAATTGGCCATGTACAATGTTCAAATGAAATAGTTAAGCTGGAGTTATTTTATTGAGTAGCCGTGCATTATATCACCCAGACCTGTCACTTACACTTGATTTATGGTTCTGCTGAAGGTCCCCAGTGGCATAGCCGAGGCTTATGGGTATGTGATTGTACTCTGACTGAGTGCTTGAGAATGAAGGATGGGCGGTGTTGGGCATTAATGTATGCGGATATTTCATTTGCATTGCAAAAATGCTCCACCATTACCCTAAATGCCGACGACATGATTAATTTCATTTCCTCTGCATAATTTTACAGCAAATGCCTTTTGTTTTCTTGTACCGCTGGGCCCGATCCAGCTGCCATGCCGCTGCACAGAGGTTGATGCGTGGCTTGTGTCCTGCGCTGATATGAATGGTTTCCTCTGAATGAGGCTCAGCCATTTCCATGTTGTTGTAATTCAGAGGCGAGAGATGGTGCACACTGGACAGTAGTGCCTGCTTTGTACATATTTAGACAAGCGTTATAAAACAAGGTCATTCGCTGCATGCGGTGTCAGCGAAGCTGAAGGTTTTCGGGACAATGACTTTGTGTGACAGATGCAGGCAGACACTTCCATGTGCCCAGTGGCATGACGGGACCCTGCGGGACAGTGAGTGCAACAGCAGGACAGGGGGCCTTGACCCCATTCTACATCTACCAGACTAAGCTGACCACACGTAAGCCCTCTGTTTAGATACCTGTAAAAGCTAAACCCTACTTCAGAGGAGGCGACTGATAATATTTCCCCAGCAGACACAGGAAAGACGTTAAGATAATAAATCACCTGCCATAATAGTTTTTTTTTTCAGCGCGGCTCTTGTCTATATGGGGTGGTATTTCCTTTCATCTAGCAGAGATAGAAGTCATGATAGATAACAAATCCAAGATGATGGGAGTGCAGGGGGATTAATGCAGGTTCCGCAGTGGGTCCCCGCTCACGTCCCCGTGGCCGATAAAGCCCACAGATGTCTTCACATGTAAGCGAACACGCCTGCGAGCGGCCGCGGACTGGGCTCATCACCATAGCAAATCAGCCAGTGAGTCATGACGATGCTGATGCACATTAATGGCTTTCTCACAGGAAATGAGAAATGTCCATGCACAGTTTTATATTTCCCACAATGCAAGGGGTAGTGGGGTTTTTTGGGTTTTTTTGCATGAGCTTCCAGTTCAGTGTTATTTTGTAAGAGGTTCTCCTGCCAGGAACAAAAAATGATGATGTAGCTGAGTAAGCCTTTACAGACAAGAGCAATCAAGTACCTATTAATGAAAAACAGATCAAGTATAGCCAGTAAAACGATTTAACCACAGGTCCGTAGGTCTCAAATACCCTTACCACAGATCTAAAGTTAGTTATGACAATTGCTCGATCTCTCTCTCTCTCTCTCTCTCTCTCTCTCTCACTCTCTCCCTCTCTCTCTCCATTACTCTCTCTTCCTCTTTGGCAGTTGTTCAGGCCCATATTAAATGCGACTCCTCTGCCCAACTGTAACGTTAGTGTCAGCGGTTAGATTTTATACATTTCACAAGCATGTAAATGTTTAATGGAGGTGTGGAATAGACTGCAGCCTCACTCTGTCAGCTTCCTGAAGCTGAAAGGCTCAACGCTTCACAAGGACACACAGACCCAACACTGGAAATCATCACGTTTACACAATGGAGAGCAGAAACGTGGTTGTGGATCAACGGTTCTGCGGCAAAGCACAAGACTTCTAGTGAATGGCTAACATGGCTGGGAGGAATATTAAATTAACAAAGCTTAAACAGAACTTACTTTGCTGAATTAGGAGGTTTTTAATCTAACTCAATGTGCTATAGCCCAT
Organism: Brachyhypopomus gauderio; assembly: GCF_052324685.1. Lineage (NCBI taxonomy): Eukaryota > Metazoa > Chordata > Actinopteri > Gymnotiformes > Hypopomidae > Brachyhypopomus > Brachyhypopomus gauderio. The sequence goes on from NC_135215.1 coordinate 5,349,997, forward strand.
CCAATGTTATTTACAAGGAAGGACCTTCAGACCTGGAGCTGTCTGACACTTGAACAAGTTCCCTCATTGTCTTGATGAAGGTTCAACTAGTGATCTTTAACCATAAGGTGCTCGAACCTCCAATGCATGCCTTACATACAAGCCTTTGTTCTCATCCTAGTCGACTACTTTCTAAAGGAATGCTGAAGGATAATTGAATGAACTTTTCTCTTTTTTCTTTTTTTTTTGCTGAGCTGTTGTTCTTAATCTCAAAACAAGCCCCTCTTAATGCCTCAAACAGCGCCATTAACTCCTGCAGCAAATACGCCACTCGATTTGATTAAGTTACATTTTAATTACATCAGCTAAGCAAAGAAGTTTAATGCTCTTCTCTTCTCCCTCTGAGCTCTCATTCACCTTGACTGGATAGGGGGGGGTGGAGGGGGGGCAGATTTCTGCAAGCCTAAGCTTCCTGATTGGGTTACACAGAAGGAATAATGAGTGCTTTTCTGTTGTCTCAGCCGATCTGAAGTTAAGCTCTCCAGAGCCGGCATTCACTGACGCCACTCTGCATTTACATATACATGAGATGTAAAAAGACCTTTTGCCTCTTGGATTAGTTCAGCCTCCTCACTAGCCTTGGCTACCTTTCCGCATCACTAGTGCTTCATGGGGGAGCTCGATAGGACAATAAACACCAAGGGCCTTTGATCTGAAGTTGAGAGTCAAAATGTCCATTGTGGTGTTAAGTGGTTAGGTGAAGCATTCACAGCATAACATGTTTGTCTTCAGCAGAACTTTTCCCTCCTGGAACAAGAGTACTTGTAAATTTTCAGTGTGATTGATTTGAATTGTTTTTGTATGAATTATTAAATATTTACTTCAACAAATGTTATTTATTTTTCTTTTTTTGAGCCATCCGATTTTGTGCCATTTCATTTTGTTGACATGCAGCTGTTGTGTTTGTTGTATTCAGTTACTTAGCAACTCAAAAATTAGTATCAAGTAGAAGCAGGTGTGTAGAGGAGGTGTATCCAGCCCCACTTAACCCCACACCACATGCTCTCACACTACACAGCGCCAGACCCTCTCCGGACAAGTCATCCATTCAGCTTCCTGTTTTGTCACTGTGATGTTACGTCACTTTCCAGTCAAGTTCAGACACAGTTGCATTTAGTGAATCACAGAGGAGATGGCACTATAATACCCCCCCCGCCCACATAGTGAGGCGCTTGTGAAACCTGAGTAACCCGCTGACGCACTATTGCATCACATGCTTCTCTGGAAGAGACTCCGCCGAAAAAGTTATGGATGGGGGCAAATTAATCCACTCCCAAAGCCATACATCCTCAGGTCCTGTTTCCACCAACTCAGTGCTCCTCTCCAAAAGCTCGGAGTGCTTTTGCTTCTGTCTGCTTCTGTTCAGGCATTGTGGGTGATTTAGTGTGGAAATATTTTAGAGGGGAGTGATATCTTTCAGGGAGGGGGGCAGTATTCAGAGGATTATCAAATCTCCATTGCACACACTGTGAGGGCCATGACCTCTTTTGTAAAATGAACACTGACCTCTGACCTGTGTTCCATCGACGAAATAAGGGATGCGGACTTTCACACTGTGGTAGAGGGTAACACACCAAGTTCTCCAAGAATCTTCAAGAACCTCGGCACTCGATAAAGAGAACGGTACCTTCAAAACTTTTAACACACATCAGCACACTCAGTGTCACGTGGTTCCCGCTTCCCCCCTGTCAGTCATGTCTTTTGTTTTGTTCTCTGTGTGTTTGAGTGTCTTTTATTTTGAAATTCCTAGTTCCTAGTCTTCACACCCCTGCCTTGTTCTCCGCCCCTCGTTATTGCTGTCAGGTGTGTTTTGTTGGGTTCCTTGTTTAGTTAGTGTATTTAAGTCCTGTGTTTGGCCTCTAGTGTTGTGGGTTATTGTATGTTGTGAATTATAAGTTGTACATTCTAAGTTGTGAGTATTGATTTTTGTTCATGTAGTTCATGCTCCTTGCATCTTTTCATGCTAGCCGTTCATGTCACCTCTGTTCTTTGTATGAGTATGTTGTTTTTGTGTTCGTTCTTTTATTAAAACTCCTAAAACCTGCATCTGCGTCCTACCTGCTTAGCCAAATCGTTACACTCAGGTCACATTCTTATTAATCTACGAGTTCACTATGCCAGTGAGTGAGTCAATAAAAAGGGAAGAGAAATCATCTTCAAGCTTACTGGAAGCATGAAAAACATGGCCACATGCTAACAGACTTCCGGACTGTAGTAAATCTCCTTTAGCCATATTCCTCTTGCAGAAAGCACAGGCCTTGGATCTGTGTCCTGTCAGAGGAGCATGCTTCTCCACTGCGTTGCATCAGAGAGTACAGGCCTATGAGGAGCTCCTCCACACAGACCTGCTAGAGCTGTCAGGACACGAGATCCTGCTCTGGTGCTCAGGATGCTGTTTCCTCACTCCCACAACGGAAGCAAAACTTGTTTTCTCCTGTGGTCTGAGCAGACACACACGCCGTATCCTACCACTATAGTCTTGCAGGTAGAGCCAAAACCAGCACTGATGGATGGACATCGGGGTGGATCTGCACCACGGCTGGAAAAGTTAAGAGCGCTTGCACCAATGCGGCTGATTACATATAGCTACATATAGCTTGAACACCCAACAGTGATAACTGACTTTGGTCTGTTTCTGGATAAACTATTCTTGAATAGTTTTACTCTAGTTACTAACCATCACAGCTGTAAAACCTATAGAAATATTTTATTACATCTAAGAAGTTGAGAAGCTGATCATTCTAAAGGTGACTAAGAAGTTTCTGTAATTTTGCTCCGCCTCACTAATGCACTCACACACAAACACACACACACACACACACACACACACACACACACACACACACACACACACACACACACACACACACACATATATATATATACACTAAGCTGGAGTATTTGTTGAGTGAGGTGGCTGTAATGATCCAACTGTCATCATGGTGAGAGCAGGATGTGCGTAGATAGTTTGAGTTGTGGTGCCAACCAAACACACCTCTCTTCCCTGCCTCCCTCTTTCCAATCGTCTTTCCTCTCCTCCACTCCCATACTTCCTCTATTGCATAGCCCCTATCTGTGTGTGTGTGTGTGTGTGTGTGTGTGTGTGTGTGTGTGTGTGTGTGTGTGTGTGTGTGTGTGTGTGTGTGTGTATTTGTGCCATACTGTTACCTGAGGCTTTAGCAAGTGAGTCACATTAACCTGCATGAGAACAAATATGACTGTAGCATATCAGGAAGTGTGACCTCTGAGACAGGAAATGAATGATGGAAGAGCAGGACCTTGACTAAGGCAGTTGTGATAATGATGATGAGAATGAGACACCATGTGAATACACCCATCCATGCACACACACACACACACACGCACGCACGCACGCACGCACGCACACACACACACACACACACACACACACTAATAGCCACATATCATGGTGGAAGCAGTGTATCATGGTGTCAGTGGTGTATCGGGGTGTCAGGAAGTGACAGAGAACTGATAGGATATGAGTGCAACTTTAGCTCTTTTGAGAAAAACGGAAGGGTGGACCTCAACAGCTATCTCCAATCACCCTCTACCATGTGTGTGTGTGTGTGTGTGTGTGTGTGTGTGTGTGCGTGTGTGTGCGTGCATCCTTGACCTGAGGATGTTCCTGCATGCTTGTGTGAAATCAAGCAGTTGACATTTATCTGTATATATGTGTATGTATATACAATATGTATATACGATACATTCCAAGCTTACATCCTACAAGTCATACACACTCTCGCATATCTGGATGACAAGATCTGTCCAACAATTCTAGAGACTAAAAAGACTTTAGTACCTTTTCTGTTTAGACCCATACTGTATAGACATTTTATAACAGCCTCATATTGAATTTGAAACACTGATCCCGAACAAGCCCCCGAAAATAATTAACAAAGGAGACAGAGACTGCTACATTCCTGCTTGTAGCCAACCTAAAGCTGGGGGTCTGGTGGAGTCAGGGCAGAATGGCCTCCCATAGCCCCTCTTACATGACTGGATGTTTGTCAGGGCTGAATCTGACGAGGACTCTGAGGTGCTGATATACACACCCCCCCGTCTTTGGCAAGGCCTCGTGTGAGTTTGGTGTAAACAAGTAAAAAGCATGTTTGGAGTCAAAGGTGATGAGATGTGTGTCCCGGCAGGCTTTCACAAGCAAGAGGCGTGCACAAACACACACACGCACACGTTCGCACCGGTGATACTGAGAGATTTGTAGGGTTTATTAAGCTTGATGTATGGGTACATGAATTTGTGAGGTTGTGAAATAATGACATACACAGTGTTTGTACTGCTATGATGTTGTTTTTTATCACTTAAGGGTATAAAATGACACATTAACACTTGCAGTTTATCAAAGCCTTTATTACAAGCACACTGTCTTCTCCCTTTTGAAGGTGTGAGAGTGTTTGTGTTTTTGCATGTGTGAGAGAGAGAGAGAGAGAGAGAGAGAGAGAGAGAGAGAGACATTGAGAGATAGTGTCAGAGCTTGTGTGGATGTCGTAAAGCTTTGAGTCTTCATTGTAGTGCAGGCAGAACTAGACACAGCATGCTACATTTCCATTCAGATCATTCCAGTGTCATACATCTAAACGGTCTCTGGCTGTTCAGGTACACATGTGTGAGCTCATTTTTCTGTTGATTAAATTCTTCAACTCAGCTGCTGGACCCCAGTTCACTTACAGATGTGCAGGCTATGGGCAGTCAGGGTGGGTCTGTGTTAACCTCTGTTCCATCTATCTGGCTAAGCTGGAGTTGGAAAGCCCTGTCCCTGTGTATGTGTCTCTAACCGTCCAAATGTGCATTTTCTCTATGTAACCTTTAGAAAGGTAGAGTTTGACAGAAAAACAATGGACAGTAAAAGATAAAAAGAAAAAACGAATAAAAATGTGTTGAAAGATGAACAGAGCATAAGCATTTCACATCAGGTACGGTAAACCAAAAAAACAGGATGAGCAAGGCAGTGTTGGAGACAGAAGCAGTGGAGGGACTTGGGGCTGGGAGCCAGTCAGACCTGTGCCGTGGAGTCCTGTCCATACCTCAGCTGAGCTGTTCTCTCCTCCACCACCCCCCCTTCTCCTCCTTCAGCTGCTCTCGTTCCCTCCCTCACTCCCTCCCTCCTCCCCTTCCCTCCCTTTCTCTGCTCTCGTGGATGGTGTAGCACTCTGTTCCTCGCTCTCGTCCTCGCAGTCTGCCTGAGCTGAGGACAGGGCTGGAAGTGTGTACTGGAGTGTGTGTACTGGAGTGTGTGTGAGTTAGTGTGCATGCGCGACACGGGAGGGGGAGAAGCTGGAGAGAAGACGAGTGGAGTAGCGTGACGGGACCCTCTCCCCAGACAAAGATTCACACTCAGCACCTTGCCAGGCTGCAGAGAGCTTCACCTCGAGAGGAATACACTTTAAACCCCCGTGATCTCATAACCCCCTACCCAGCCTAGGAACCCCTCAATGGAGCCATGTGAGCCCCAGTCCCCGCCTGCCTTGCTGGGGATCTGATTCGGATTGCCTCCCTTGGACGACCTCACGGCTCTGGATCTCTCTCTCTCTCTCTCTACCCGAGGAGGGACTGCAGAGATCTGTAATTCACCCCAGAGGGGAACACTGTTCCCTGGGCACTCTGGGCTGTGAGCCCCCCCCTGGGCTGGAGACCAGTGCTCCAGCACCATGGATTACCTGGTTGGGATTGTACTGCTGCTGTGCGGGGTGCCACTGCCTGGGAGAGTGGCCCCGCAGCACACCAAGAGGAACGTGCCCCGGCTCAGGCTCTCCTACAAGGGTGAGTTCTGGAGCCACTGCTGTCTGCTGGGAGCCTAATATTATAGCAACCTGTTAGAACTCACGGTCCTTTCAGACCAGTTCTGTTGATCTTTTTACTATTGTTTTTTTATTCTTCACCATAAGTGTTATTCATCTTTCTTAAATCGTTCTACATGTATTCTTATGTATATCTATCTATCTATCTATCTATCTATCTATCTATCTATCTATCTATCTATCTATCTATCTATCTATCTATCTATGTGCAGTTTTTATTTCTGCTCTGTGTATTTTTATCAATCTGAGTTTTCCAGTGTTTTAACTAGCTCCGTTCTGCTACTTCACTCTTTCATTTCTGTCTATTTTCTCTCTCTCTCTCTCTCTCTCTCTCTCTCTCTCTCTCTCTCTCTCTGGCATATGATCGTCTATTCTCATTTTGCTCTGACAGATTGTTTCCATATGTTCAGGGAGGTCTCGGGAAATGTAGCTGTGTGTGTTGGCTCTTGTTGGTCTTGTTCCTTGCCTCTGTCTCTCTAGACTGAGCTCGGCGCCTGGTGCCCTGTCCTATGGCTTCCAGACTGTGGGCTGTATCTCACTGTAATGGTTTTCAGTGGATGCCCAGGGGTCTGCAAGCTCCACTAGATCATCCTCCACTTTGAACATTTCATTTCATAATTGTCTCTGGGTTTTTTTTTTGTCCTGCCCAGGCATTGTGGAAGAACCCTTGTACGCACTGTCAAGTGCACATGTGCAGAAACATAGTTCTGGAAGTACCCACGTCTTCCCCCACGCCCTCCCACAGCCCTCTCCCTCTCACCTCCAGACCACAGCCCTCTCCCTCTCACCTCCAGACCACAGCCCTCTCTCTCTCACCTCCAGACCACAGCCCTCTCTCTCTCACCTCCAGACCCGGCAGCTTTGTTGGAAGGCTCTGCTGCTCTAAGTGTGAACGGTGGCGGCGGCTGTAAACATGTTATTCTCTGGACAGAGTGTTATTTTGTATGGCGACAGTGGAGAACCCCAGACTAGAGCAGCCTCTTTATACGCCAGGGCTTTCATCTCCCGCGGAAATAAGCACCAGCATTTTTGCCATATTTTTGGCCATTTCGCTTTTAACGTAAGCTGGGAGAGCCACTGTGGTTCTTTGTCCAGAAACATGACCAAAAGTATACAGCTCAATGTGTGGCGATGATCTCGCTCCCTCCCTTTCTCTCTCTCTCTCTCGACCCCACTCTCTGTCTCTCTCTCTTTCTCTTTCTCTCTCTTTTTCTCTCACTCTCATTTCAAACATACCGATTTTGGTTAGTATATGTGTTCCGGCGTTTGTGTTGATTGCAAGGTTAGTGTGAGGGACAGATTTGCAAGAGTAGGGGACATTAAAACACCCTCTCATTTCTTGTTTAGTTAGAGGGAGTTATTTTGGTGTTAGAGTCTGTAGTCTGAAATACTCAGAAAATCTGAACAAAGAAGGAGTGAGAATTCACATACATGAATATGTAGACGCTCACCTCAAATATGACTTATAGTGAGTGGAAAAACGACAAGATCAAAAAGGACAAGAAGGGATGATGAGATCTGGCACTTTGGAATGCCAGTTTTGTGGCTTTGGGGTTTTTGTTTTTGTATATAACATTGGACACTGAAAGGGTGCAGGGCCACCTGTGGCCAGTCCCACAGTACTGGGGCGGTCTGGAGCATTGTGGGAAAAATTACAGTTCAGCTTGTCATCACAGTCATTCCTTTTTTACAAAGTTTCACACTTGTGTGATTCCTTCCTTCCTGTTCCTCTTTGGGGCGCGGGGGATGTTTAATAGATGATGTGACTGACGGATGTCTTCACACGTGGCCATTTCATCCCTGCACCTTCAACAAGAGCTCTTAAATGGAGATACACCGGTCACAGTGCTCAGAGGCTCAACACAACGTGTCAAACGTGTCTCCCCATGATGAAAAAAATACATTTCAGAGACATGTGCTGTATACACCCTGTATGTCAGAGAGAGAGAGTGTCTGTCTAAATGACAGAGAGCAAAAGAGAGAGTGTGTGTGACTTAACGTGTTTTTGGCTGGTGAGGTGTGAGAATAGAGACAAGCTAAGATAATTAGACACCTGGCCATGGTGATACAGCTGTGTGTGTGTGTGTGTGTGTGTGTGTGTGTGTGTGTGTGTGTGTGTGTGTGTGTGTGTGTGTGTGTGTGTGTGTGTGTGTGTGTGTGTGTGTGTGTGTGTGTGTGATTGAGTGGTCCACAGGTGTTTGATGGCTCTTTTGATGCCTCACAGAGTGACAGATCGGTGTTCACACCCACACACTGCCTGAGTGCCAGTGAGAAAGAGAGAAGGAGGAAGGGACAGAGAAAGAGAAGAGAAAGAGAAAGAGCACAAGAGAAAGAATGAGAGAGAGAACAAGAGAATGAGATAGATAGATGGGGGGAGAGAGACAGAGAGCTTTAATGAAAGGAGCTGGCAGACAGAAGCTGGCCAGACGAGGCTGGTCGTTAAGTGAAGTGTCATTCATTCTCACTCCCCCCTGTGAATGCAGCATAGTAATTAAGCCAAATAAACGTGCATAGCCACTCTCAAGGGATCCACTCTCAAACACGCACGGAGAGAAGACTATCTCCAGGGAGGGCTGCTCCCTTTCCTTCACACACATACTCACACACAGATTTGTCATGGCTAGTAAGTACCCTCACACAGAAGCAGCGAGTCAGGCACAGGCAGTACGGCAGAGCACTGCTCCCCTGAGGAAGGCCTGTCAAACGATGTCCGAAATGGAGATTTGCATGAATGCAGCATAGTTGTTAAATGATCGCCAAGTGATAGATTCTTCTCTCTATCCTCCGGCCCTGTAATTATACTGCCATCTCTTCACTCTGCCGTGCTGTTGGCTGGGACTGGAAATTGCTCCTGTCAGCGCTTTTTGCTGCATTGTTTTGTCTGTCTACTCGCTGGAGACCCACATGCCTGTCCCCATTTTGTGAGCAGCCTGGATTAAGACCAAAGCCCTCGTCCTTGGTCTGCGGCTCTACCCATGTGTTCACACGGTGGGATTTACTGGGGTGGAAGCCTTAACACTCACCTCTCTGCCCAGCGATCCCAGCACATCAACACAGCCCCCAAAGTCCTTGCTCCTCCGTGTGTGGTGGAGTGAGCCAGTGGCTATGAAAACACTGCCCCCTTCAGGCGGAAGGGAGGCCGTGCAACACTTCGAAGGAGCGACATCGGCTTATGGAACGGGGCGATCCCGTCACCGCTCACTGGCGCAGTCGAGGAGTTTAAAGAGCTCGTGAAACAACCTGATAATTACTCACTGCAGGGTAATTACCGGGGCCTCGCGTCTCATTACTCTGCCCCACAGCCTGCTGGGATTGATCGGGATGGGCGGCACTGGGACGGGGAGAGACTGCGAGTCGTCGGAATTCGGCCTAAATCTTCCAAAATAGACACCGCGCGCCGAACCGCAGTGGACGCGGTCTGGACGCGGCAGTAGTGCCTGCTCGCCTGCTGGTGGGGGGAAGGGCCGGATGGCAGGGGGCCAGATTCTGGGGCGGATGGAAATTATTATACAAGAAGGCATGGCTGCTGTTCTTTCCCCTCTCTCTTCCTCTCTCTCTCTCTCTTCCTCTCTCTCTTTTTCTGTCAGTCCAACTGTCTTGCTATCTTCTGTTTCAAGTGATCTGCCTAAAACTTTCCACTAAATTGTTTTACATGGTTCAATTAATACATTTCACCACTCACTTGACTCAACATTTCAGCACCCACTTGGCACAATATAGTTTACATACACATGTATGTGGCTGTGTGTGTGTGTGTGTGTGTGTGTGTGTGTGTGTGTGTGTGTGTGTGTGTGTGTGTGTGTGTGTGTGTGTGTGTGCGTGTGTGTGTGTGTACACCTGTGTCTCATGCGTTGTGTATCTGGTTACGGAGTGGACACTGGGTGCAGGGTCTCAGGAAATGGTGCACCTGTTTCTGAATATACATATCTATAGAAAAGCACTTTTGGGAGCATCACATTTCACTTACGTGTGTGTGTGTGTGTGTGTATGTGTGTGTGTGTGTGTGTGTGTGTGTGTGTGTGTGTGTCTTTAAGTATGTCCCAAAAAACTTTTATCCCCTTTTCAGTGCTTCTATGAAAAAGCCTGAAGGATCTCTCTCCTTCACTCCCTCCTTCCCTCTCTTTCTTTTTCTCTCTCTCCTCTCTGCTTTTGTCCCTCTTTCTCTTCTTCCCACTTTTTTATACCACAGACTCTCCCTGTGGCGGCTGGTCCATCGCTGGTACTAATGATATCCAAATCCATGCTCACTTCCTCCCTCCCTCCCTCCCTCTCTCTCTCTCTCTCTCTCTCTCTCTCTCTCTCTCTCTCTCTCTCTCTCTCTCTCATGAATGTAATCTGGGACAGTGCACTAGAAGACTCAGTTTGGGCTCCGGCAGAGTCTGGCTGTGTGTGTTGTGGCCAGGGGCCTGCTCCGAGCCGTTTCTGTGGTTAACCCTGCATGTCCATGTCCATACTCTCAAGTAATCAAATACTTCCCCACACACTCTCCCCTTACACAGCCAGGCGACAGCCCACAATGCAGTGGGGCACCATGTGAGGCCGCCTCCCAGACGGGGATCCGGCGAGACCTCGTGTCCGTAGCGCGTGCATGTAGGCAGAGCGAGCATTCACACACTTTTAACTTTCCCCTGCCAGCATAACACCAGCAACCAAAGAAATCTCCTTTTTATTCTCTCTGAATGTGGCTTCTTGGAAGCTTTTGTCATTTCTGTTGTTTGTCTCCTGGCACGCGCGCTGTGCTTTACCTCACTGATTGCACTGTTGACGTGAGTCACTTAGCCAAGTCATAAATCACAACTGTTCTTGCGAGGGCCGCCTTTTGATGCCAACGAGTGAGTGGTGGGGGGGGCGTTGATGGGCTCTCCCGCTGCTGTCACTGGGAGTGACCCCGCCGGTGTCTGCTTTCTCTCAGCCACCCCTCTTCAGCCGTCCATCAAAAGCTGCTGGAGCATGCTCTTATAGGCTGTTGCCGAGGCGACTGACGCGAGACCCGGTGCGCGCCGGACCGCTGGCACGACTGCGCGGAACAAAACCGCACCACACGCTAGAGAGGAAGAGGAGGAGAAGCGGGAGTAGAGGGGGCCAGGGGCCGGGGGCCAGTGTCCAGGGGCCGGGGGGGCCGCCAAACCAGCAGCCTCCACACGCTGTGAAGCAGTTATTCAGGACTAAATAAACAGGTAGCGCCCAAAACCATCCGTAACACTCCCGCGGTTTTCCACGCTTTCCTCCCTCCTGAGCGGACCACAGCAGAACCACACAGGAGCTCCGACGCATACAGCGCACATGTGTGGGAATGCCATTTTCTGATTGGTTCAAAAGTGTTACGCGGTAGATCTCCAGTGCGTCTTTAGTGGGCTGGTGGTAATGTTTCTGTCTGCTGCGCTCAATGGTCCGGGGTGTGCCGTGTTTGGCAGGAGCGAGGTGCGTCTGATGGGTCGTTCACTGTGCTGGATCTTCCCCCACAGAGCGTGATGCCACATGTGTGTTTCTGCACCTTTAGCATTCACTCTCCATTTGCTTTTATTGCCTGTGCACTGTGATGTTGGCTGGGATAAGCTCTATAAAAACTCCTTCGCCTTCTGAAATCTGGACATGCAAGCGTGTATGTATGTGTGTGTGTGTGTGTGTGTGTGTGTGTGTGTGTGTGTGTGTGTGTGTGTGTGTGTGTGTGTGTGTGTGTGCGCACGCGCGCGCCATATTGTGTCTGTGTGTTTCACGCCCGTGTGTGCGAGGGTCTTTAATTACGGACCATTTGAAGGTTGCCTCTCGTGACAGCCTCAGCATGGCGGCTCTCGAGGAAAGAATGCCACACTCTCCGAGTTCAAGCAGCAGTCGCTCACTTTCGGCTGGAGAAGAATGCGACTGCGTCTCACAGAGCCAACTGTTCACTAGCCAGAGCAGCAGGATTGGGTAGCAGGCAGGAGAAAGAGGAAAAGCAGAACAGAGTTCATGTCAGAATATAATTTATAGGTAAATTAATAGACTACAGATGTTGCAGATGTTGCATACAAATATATTCAGTAAGGATGTGTGTGAACTTCATGTAGACCCCTCTCACCTCCTCTCGCCTCCTCTAACCTCCTCTCACCTCCTCTCGCCTTCTCTAACCTCCTCTCTCCTCCTCTCGCCTTCTCTAAACTCCTCTCACCTCCTCTTGCCTCCTCTCACCTCCTCTAACCTCCTCTCACCTCATTTCAATTTCTCTAGCCTCCTCTCACCTCCTCTAACCTACCCTCACCTCCTCTCACCTCCTCTATCCTCCTCTCACCTCCTCTAACCTCCTTTCACCTCCTGTAACCTCCTCTAACCTCCTCTAACCTACCCTCACCTCCCCTCACCTCCTCTCACCTCCTCTAACCTCATCTAGCCTCCACTAACATCCTCTCACCTCCTCTAACCTCCTCTAGCCTCCTCTCACCTCCTCTCACCTCCTCTAACCTCCTCTGGCCTCCTATAACCTCCTCTAACCTCCTCTAGCCTCCTCTAACCTCCTCTCACCTCCTCTCACCTCCTCTCACCTCCTCTAACCTCCTCTAGCCTCCTCTCACCTCCTCTCACCTCCTCTCACCTCCTCTAACCTCCTCTGGCCTCCTATAACCTCCTCTAACCTCCTCTAGCCTCCTCTCACCTCCTCTCACCTCCTCTAACCTCCTCTGGCCTCCTATAACCTCCTCTAACCTCCTCTCACCTCCTCTCACCTCCTCTAACCTCATCTCTCTTCCTCTCACCTCCTCTCACCTCCTCTAACCTCCTCTCTCCTCCTCTCACCTCCTCCAACCTCCTCTCACCTCCTCTAACCTCCTCTCACCTCCTCTAGCCTCCTCTAGCCTCCTCTAGCTTCCTCTCATCTCCTCTATCCTCCTCTCACCTCCTCTTACCTCATTTAACCTCCTCTCACCTCCTCTAACCTCCTCTAGCCTCCTCTCATCTCCTCTAGCCTCCTCTAGCCTCCTCTAACCTCCTCTAGCACTATGGAATGGGAGCAACAGTTTGACTCTCTCATCCTGACTGGCAGAACCATCAGCGTTCAGATTAGTAGCTGCCCTCATTAGATGCTTCCACCCTGATGAGAAAGGTCGCCGCTCTCCCATAATCTCAGCAGTCATCACACACACAACATCAAACACTGCACTGCACCTGCAGTCCTCTCTGCACCTCTGGGAAAGGTCTAGTTGCTCAAAAAATACCATTTGAACATTCCTTTGCCATTATTGTGCAAGCCTTTGCAGATGAATGTTGTGTGCTGTGTGTTCAGAGCTGTTGGGTAAGGCTGTGTACTCAATCAGACAATGGCATTCAATACAGAGACATAGGGGATACCTGCCATATATTACCATCTCCATAGAGTGATGTACCCACTATTGTTCCTTAATCTCTCTCTCTTTCTCTCTCCCCCTCTCTCTCTCATTCTGTCTCCTGGTCTCCTGGTCCAAGCACACAGATGTCCAGAATGTTAAGAAAATTGAATGCAGATGGCTATGACAGCAGCATGTCGGTCGAAGCTCCCGAGATTAGCAACAGACTCTAGATGTCACTATTCATTATGATTCAGAACATTTGGGCTGCCCAGAGGATTGTCTAAATGTTGCAGAAATATGGGCTTCACCTGTGAAGCACTGGGAACGGCTTACACGGGAGACCGCTTGCAGGCTGCCAGTGATTCGAGCAATTCGTTTCCCCCTTTCACTCTCCTCTTTCGCTCCTCTCTTTCACTCCCCTCTTTCGTTGCTCTCTGCATCCTCTTCCACCTCTTTCTCGTTTACGTCTTTACCACTTCGTCTCCTTCCTTCCACGCCTGCTCTGCTTTGCTGTGCAAACTGAATCTTCACTGTCTACTCATTGATTTTATATAAATGACCTAGATATGTATCATGCGATGAATCATTTCAATGCAAATGTGACATTC